>NC_090748.1:33748980-33753980 GCF_036898095.1 Palaemon carinicauda
TATATATATATATATATATATATATATATATATATATATTATATATATATATATATATATATATATGTATTTATATATATATACATATATATATATATATATATATATATATATATATATATATATATATATATATATATATGTATGTATATATACATATACACATTATGTAAGGTTTATGATATTCCAAATGTTTCTTCAAAGCTTTTTATTTTAAATAATCTAACATTATATAAAAAAATTATATTCTTCACCATGCATTTGAAAAAAAAAATAAAAAATAAAAAATACTAAACGCATCTTGGTTATGTTCCTACTGATCAAAATAATAAAATATTTTCTTTTACAGCTAAAAGTAGCTGGAACGAGTTAAACAAATATAATTTAGGGAAATAAACTCCTCATGGTAATAGATTTCTTTCTTTAAACAGGAAATAATATAATAATGATTGTTCTTTAATAATAATGAATAAAAGAATCTCGAAATGAAATACATATGCATTGAGAGAGCAAGACGGGATATCTATTTTACTCCATAATGAAATAACCTGATAATCGAATTAGGTTAAGGAGAAAGTAAGTAACTCTATAAAAATAGACAGAAGAAGAAGAAGAAGAAGAAGAAGAGAGAGAGAGAGAGAGAGAGAGAGAGAGAGAGAGAGAGAGAGAGAGAGAGAGAGAGAGAGAGAGAGAGAGAGAGCAATTTGACATCAACAACGCTGATAAACTGGAAAAAAAATGATGATAGATGTTGTTTATGATAGGGAGGAGTTTCTCACTTGCTCTCACCTCTAAAATAACACATTAAAGCGATGTTGTTTAAAGCTCGACGCATTGCTATTGTTCCTCCCCGCCCCGTCATTATCTAAACTGAAGTCTTGCATTCTTTTCAGCAGCAGAAAAATACATCAACAATCCCGTCAAATGCAATCGTAATAGTTTTCTTTCAAATTTCCTCAGTCACTTATATACTGGAAGGGGAATTTCACCAAAGCTGCATTGACGCTAAACATGGTGCCGGTTTAATAAGATGAGATTAGTAAGGAAAAATATATTTCAAGTTAAAACAGATTCCGTATTTTAGAGACCTCGGTCACCCAAAATTAATATTAACATATATAATACAAATTAACCGTTGTGAAAATTTTTGTGTTGGAGCTAATACGGTAACGGGGGATCATTGGTGACCTGCATTGAGCAATAGCCCATGTCCTACATCTTTTGGGCCAATTTATAAAAGATGAGGACAAGAAGGAATAGGATAAAATGATTTTGATGATTTTTTTTTCTCATGTTAGCCAGTTACTTCAAAATTAACTTAATAAAAAATGGTGATAAAAATGCTTGTTGGTTAGTTAATATGATGCTCATTGTGCTCAAAACTAGAGGCAGCTTTGTCTTAAAAGCTTGCAGTTATCATAAACCATTAGGAAGGTCATGAAATATTTCTACAATCTTATAGTTCACACGAATCTCCTTACTTCATTTAGATATTCAACAGAGGAAAATAAGGGTCAAGGGACGAATCATCATTATCGTTATCATCATCTCCTCCTACGCCTTTTGATGCGAAGGGCCTCAATTACATTTAGCCAATTGTCTCCATCTTGAGCATTAAATTCAATACTTCTCCATTCATTTTTAACTTCACTCTTCTTAGTCCTCAACCATGTAGGCCTGGGTCTTCCAACTCTTCTAGTACCTTGTGGAGCCCAGTTAAATGTTTGGTGAACTGATCTCTTAGGGAGTGCGTATAGAGCATACAAAAACCATCTACATCTACCTCTCACCATAATCTCATCCATATATGGCACTCAAGTAATTTTTCTTTTAGTTTCATTTCTAATACCAATATCCTTCTGAGGGCTTTGTTCTCAGATCTAGTAAATGTGTTGGTGATTGCTTCATCGTTATATCATGACTCATGTCCATACAGTAACACAGATATCACTAAGCTGATATATAGCTAGAATTTTATATGAAATTTCAGGTATTTTATTTCCAAATTTTACTTACCCTAGCCATTGTCTTATTTTTTCAAAATCTTTCATCAAACTCCAATTCCAAATACCCGATATTAGAGATCTTACTTCCTAATATCATCTTCTATTGCATGTTCCTTTCACATCATCTGTGTTTTTTTTTTTTATTATTTATCTTGAGCTTAACCTCATGTGATATTTCATGCATTCTGGTAAGCAAATATTGCCAATCATGTAGTGATCTGCTAATAAGGACATTGCTATCAGCGTACTGTAGGTCAGCCAATTTTCTATTACCAATCCAGTCCAATTCTTCTTCACCATCTCCATATGATCTACGTAATACAAAATCCATGAGGAGGATAAACAACATAAGCGACAGCTCTTTCCTTGGTATATTCTGGTGTTCACTGTAAATTCACTTGATAGGACTCCATTACCATTATTATTATTATTATTATTATTATTATTATTATTATTATTATTATTATTATTATTATTATTAGCCAAGCTACAACCCTAGTTGGAAATGCAAGATGCTATAAACCCAAGAGCGCCAATAGGGAAAAATAGCCCAATGAGGAAAGGAAATAAGGAAATAAATAAATGATGGGATCAAATTAGCAATAAATCATTCTAAAAACAGTAACAGTGCATTAACTTTGCACTTGCTATGCTCATGAACGGACTTAATCAATATTATGAATATCATGAAATTATTAAAAAAAAAGAAAAAAAAAAGATATTACCTTTAATAACCAGAAAAAAAAATGGATTATACCAAAGTAATTTGAGAGGCTTGGGTTGGGTTACCAAAATTATCAACACAAGGAAAGAAAATACTCCAAAAGAATTGAAGAAATGCCAAACCTTTAATAACACGTAAAAAAGATTTTTTTTTCCATTGTGATATAAGGCTGAAAGCAATAGAATGACCTTAAATGAATCTAAATTAATAGTAAACAGGCAACCTTTCTTAGAGAATGATGAGCGAATAGCAATCATATATATCTCATTTAAGCCGAATGATTTCACTTTCATACCATTGACAATATATCAGCGTTTAGAAACTTCTCTCATGATTCCATTATAGCCTGTTTTGGTGGACATTGCACAGTATCAGTAATTAAAAACACATAGAGTATAAATGTTATCTTTATTGTACTAAAGAAGTCGCTTAAACATAATGAAGAGACGAACCACGGATAATCTCATATTAATAAATTAATAAATTCAAAAATGTCAAAGTTCAAGTCATCCGAAGATCAGATGTAACTTGCTTCTTCAGTTCTCAACCTGCACGGACTTCTTAAGTTTAGCCTCGTTTTCACTGGCTTCAATCTCTTGCCTCAGCTGTAAGTTTGTCTCTTCATAAATAGAAGCTGCATTGGCGCAGGGGAAGGCTTCATCCGATGACCGCATAACATCAGCTGCTGGTCGAAGATCGTGTCTTGACCACACACGAATGAATAATGTGAGGTTTCCACCACCTGCAAATGGATAATGGCACATGAAAAGCGTAAGTGTTCATCATCATTTGATAAATTAGTTCCAACCCTTTTACCTATTCATGCTCCGTCTCCTTTTATAAATACTCGATAAATAAGCCTAATTTCATTTAAAACATATTTATTAAATTCATTTCACTTTTGCAATATAGGTGACGTGAACCTTATATAGAATTCCCTGAATGTAATTACGCGCAAAGCTTAAAAACTGAAAAGGGGGAAAACAGAGAAAAAGACAAAATGAACTGTATTTCATCCTCCTTCGTGAAATTTTGATGAAACGTTTGTGTTCTGTTATTTCATTAGCTAATGACCACGGGGAAATTAGACCCTTTTGTTTACAAGGGAAAGGATGTTATGGCATATTCATAGAACGTTCCTCTGAGAGATTAATTAGTGAAACAGACTTGTGAAATAAGCGAATGTCTGTTACTCTTTGTACGAATTAATTTCTCGGTAGGAAACCATATGCTTTAATTTTTTGGGCTCAAGTCATGTCGTCCTGAAGGAAGTTCCTATAAGTTGCTTCCTAAGGGATATATGTACTACAGTGATATTCCTAGAGAATTCTACCTTTAGGTATCCAGAATTCTAACTCCTGACGCGAATATCCTTAAATTTATCTCAAGGATATTGCATAATATCAGAGGACGTATTCTTGACACGTCACATAGCAATATGCACCCCTAATAGCGTTAACGCTTCAAGAGGAATGTGGCAGAATAGAAGGGGAGCCGTATCAATGTTACCCTAGTTCTCTTACTATTGAGTATCACACCAGCGCCATATCCAATATGGCAAACATTCCTTATTTTGTAGCGATTTCGCTCAGAGGTGTTCCCTTTTAATCTGATATTTTCAATCGATTTTCATGGATATTAGTTATGCATTTTCCAGCTTTTTTCGCTCGGAGAACCCGAACCCTTCATTTCATGATTTCCATGCACTAGCGGTTAGGAAAAGATTTGGGATCTCAGAAGGCAATATAGAATTCTTAGAAGAATATAAAACTATGTCAACGAGAAGACAATATGAGTCTTCTTGGAAAAAGTGGGTTGCTTTTGTTAAAGCAAAAGGACCGAAAGAAATTTCGATGAACTTCTGTCTGTCCTTCTTTGTCCACCCTCATAATCAAGGCCTGACGGCCAAAACGATAACTCCGCGCAAATCAGCCTTGACTAGACCTCTTCTATATGCCTTTCAAGTAGATCTATCGAATGAAATTTTTAATAAGATTCCGAAGGCATATGCAAGGCTAAGGCCTGAACCACCACCAAAGCCCATTCCATGAACTTTGGATAAGGTCCTCCATTATGCCTCATCTATGAACAATGAAGATTGTTCCCTTAAGGATCTAACTCAAAAAGTTATTTGTCTATTCGCTATAGCCTCAGGGGCTAGAATTAGTGAAATAGTGGCCCTATCTAGAGACGAGGGCCACATTCAGTTCACAGAAGCGGGAGAACTGAACCTCTTTCCTGATCCAACCTTACTCGCTAAGAACGAGCTA
>NC_090748.1:33761480-33763980 GCF_036898095.1 Palaemon carinicauda
TATATATATATATACATATATACATATATATATATATATATATATATATATATATATATATATATATATATATATATATATATATATATATATATATATATATATATATATATTCAGCATTACCATTATCAGCCGTTACTAGGCAACTGCAGAACAAAGTCCTCGACCATATCTTTCCACTTTCGTCTTTTTATGGTCTTTCTGTACCAGTCTACACCACAAACTTTCTTAGTTCGTCAATCTTGATTCTCTTGCTCCATTTATAATGTCTAGGAAACCATTCTGGTCCTTTATTGTCTCTCCTTCTCATGTTTTTAGAATATCCTGTACTTCAGTGTGCTTTCGCATCCATGTTGCTCTTTTTTTCTGTCTCTTAGTGTTATTCCCATCATTATTATTTCCATAGCTCTTTAAGTTGGAACTAGCTTGTTCTAAAGCTTTAGTAAAGTGCAAGTTCCTAATGCATAACTTAATACTGATCAGACTTTCTCATTAAATACTTTTCTTTTGTGAGAAAGTGGCATTTTACATTTCATAAAATCCTTTTGTTCACCAAATGTTCTCTAACCCATGCTAATCCTTCTCTATATTGTGGTCCTATGGTGGTAGAATGACAGAATGCCTAATGTCATAATGCCTAAGGACATAATACCTAAGTACAAAATGCCTAATTCCTCAACACTGACAAAATGCCTAATAGACATAACGTCTAATAAACAAAATGCCTACTATACAAAATGCCTATTGGACAAAACGTCTTCTAGGCAAAATGATCTTGTTTAGCATTTTCAAATAAATTATTCGAGATTAGTGAAGATACAGTTAAAACCCATATAACTACCCAACAAGCTGTTGTTCATTTTATTTAGCATTTTTAAATAAATTATTCGAGATTAGTGAAGATCTTAGATTTGAATCCCATATAACTACCCAACAAGCTGTTGTTCATTTTACTTTTCTTTTTACAATTCCTTTTCTTTAAATAAATTTCTTTATCAATCATTTAATTTTTTTGTAAAAAAAAAAAAACATTCAGTCCAAAATGGAAATCATTATTAGTAACAAAGGAGAAAAACCTAATATTTGAAGGATATGCATACATCATTAACAGGAGAAAAGAACGACGTGCATATTGGAGGTGTGAAAAACGTGTTTTGTGTAGTGCCAGTATAATCACTTGTAATAATTTAATTGAAAAAAAAAACTTTAACAATCATTCGCATCCACCAGATAAAGCACACACGAGTGATTTGAAAATTAGGGCAAATATGAAAGACTGCGCTTTTAAGTCTGATGAAGCTACATCTTTGACTAAGACGCCAAACTTCGAAGTTCAAATGTGGAATGTGTACCATATAATAGAATAAAATTTGCCAAGAACTACGAACTTTCTAGAAGAATGGCACCATGCTTCTAACAAGAGAGTTTCAATTACTCACCCAACTCTCTCTAAGCTTGTAAAAAAAAAAAATAAAAAGTGAACAAGCAAGTACCTTAGGTGCAGATGTTGAAAAATTGAATAAGAAATATATTCGAGTAAATGAACGGACCCAAAAATATTCATGCAACTTACAATAAAGATAAAGGTTTATCATATCTAAGGGCTATGGCACATTTTTTTTAATTGTGGTAAATATCGTATTCATAAGATAATTTTATATTCATTCTGTTATATGTATTTAAAAAAAAAAAAAACTAAGATTATTTGGTCTGTATTATGTTTTTAAAGGGTAATTGTTTAATAAAAACTATTTTGATACAAGTTTTTTTTTTCTGTATCCTTGAGTCCCTTGGATATTTCATATCTTATAAACATGCTATCTATAAGTCCTCCTTCATGCCAAATATATGCTAGACAAACTCCACAAAGTCATTGAATTTCATAGCAGTAAGAAGTAAACTAAGCCGCCTTGGCCGAGGTCAGTACTCTAGAGTGCTAAGCTATCTAATTCACTTGTTTATCCCTTTTTAGATGTTTTGTCGATTAGACATTTTGTCCATTAGGCATTATGTTTGTTAAGCATTTTGCCCGTGTTAAGGAATTAGGCATTTTCTCCTTAGGCATTCTGTCATTAGGCATTCTGTCTGCTCACGCCTATGGTCTGGGGAAACACTTAGTGTATGTACTAAGTATTTATATTCATTAACCAAGTCTAGAGGTTAGTCCATAACTATTTTTTCTTGTCTTTATACATTTTCATTGGAAATTATCTCTAATTTTACTAATTATCAGTTTTCAGACCTACATTTCTGCTTTCTCTATTCGAATTTTCTATCATCTTTGGCAATTCCAGCAATCATTCAATAAACTAAAAAATGTCACTGTAAATCTTACATATACATTTGTGCATGTTGTTATGTATTTATATAAGCATATATGCGCAAGCATATATGAAGATCAATGCCCGCTACTGAGTTTCAGAAAATCTTTACTGAAAAATTCAATCTACACTACCAAAGGCAAATATGTACACATAGATAATCAAGCTCTAATCAGGAG
>NC_090748.1:33771480-33773980 GCF_036898095.1 Palaemon carinicauda
TTCTATCGTATTTCTCTTCCTCTGCTTTTGTAAATTTCTTATAGTTTATATAGGAGATATTTATTTTAATGTTGTTACTCTTTTTAAAATATGCTATTTTCCTTTTTTACTTTCCTCACAGGGGTATTTTCCCTGTCGAAGTCTCTGTGCGTATAGAAACCAGCTTTTCCAATAATGGTTGTAGCTTAGCTAATAATAATAATAATAATAATAATAATAATAATAATAATAATAATAATAATAATAGTAATAATAATAATAATAATAATGATAATAATAAGAGGTAAAATTAAATGGTGAACATGATAACTGATATAGGGGTCAGTAGTACATGCTCTAAATTTGATTAGAGTTGTGGAAGTGGAGAAAGGTCATTAAAATGATATAGGGGCTATTGTTTAACATAAAAATATTGTTTAAGATTCAAACAATTTTATGTGTGGAATTTCACTTTTGAATCTTTAGAATTCTTAGTGAATATACAAAACACAAAATCTAGTGTAACGTTACCAGGCAGCCTTCTAAGCATTTTATAAAAAGAGATAGTAAAAAAAAATCACAATGTAAGACATGTGGTAAATAGACAAATATTAGTAGTAGAGAAGGCTTAGAAAAAAAAAAAGTCAAGCAGAAAGAATAAACTAAATTTCCGCCTTAAGATAGAAGGGAAATGAAACATGGATGAAAAATTTAAAAAAATTTAAATCTTTAAAGGAAACTTTCATTGAAAACCCTGATAAAAGGATAAAATATAATAGCCTTATTATCCAAAGGAAAGTAGATGTGTAAGGGATGAATTTATGTAGAGTACTATGCTAGGGGTAGCGTGAATTTCTTAAAAGTGAAAGAAGCCGATCGGTTTGGGATTATATACATTTGTACTTTTGAGTGACAAATGAAACTGAATTTGAGAAACAGGGACGAATAAACAAAATAATGATAATGATTATAATGAAAGTAGTTTCATTTTGGGAAACGTTAATCTGTTGCTAATGGTTAAAACGAGTTATTAATGCATTGGGAACGCATGGAAAAGGTGTGTAAATCTCATCTACTTTAATATATTAGAACATATAAAATTCTATCGAAGTAAATAACTTCACCGTCATGATTGCCTTCATATTCAACACATGTTTTATTTTCCTCATTTGTTGCCCGACTAAATGAAATTTGTTAGTCATGCAGGGTATTACAGTACACACACACACACACACACACACACACACACACACACACATATATATATATATATATATATATATATATATATATATATACATATATATATATATATATATATATATATACATATATATATATATATATATATATATATATATATATATATATATATATATATATATATGTATGTATATATATATATATAATATACATATATATATATATATATATATATATATATATATATATATATATTTATATATATATATAAATATATATATATATATATATATATATATATATGTATATATATATATATATATATATATATATACACACTTATATATATATATATATATATATATATATATATATATATATACCGATATTATATATATATATATATATATATATATAGATATATATACCGATATTATATATATATATATATATATATATATATATTATATATATATATATAAAATATATATAAGAAATTTCAAGATATATTTGAAAATTATCAATTACAGTGCTTTCGTATATTTTTGTTTCAGCAGATAATAAAGAGATATACATGTGCAATGTTTGTATATTTATTGAGTTTGTAACACTCATTAACGATTGAATGGTCAAAGATATCGAGAACCACTGTTCTTGATACGGTATTATGTATATATTAGTTTTCAGCCTAGATTCTAGTAGTCCATAATTTCTTAATTGACTTTCTACTCCAAAGAAGTTACAGAATCTTGTAAAATTTACTAACTACCCTGGACAGGTATGCTGGGTCGTACGCGACCCCTACAGCATGTTCAAAACCTGTTTTTTTTCCCATAAATCATCAGCTGTCTTGAATATGGAAGTGATCGACCTGCAAGGGGTGACTAGTCTACATGCCATTGTCTGCTTTAGGACTGATTTTCGTCTAACTTCCCTCCTTCCCCGTTTTTTTACCCCCCACCCCCCCAGGGGTCGACCTCGACCCTGAAATACCTTTATAGGGGTAAGTGATCAAACAGCAAAGTTACTACATAATTATAAATTGTCGAACAGTGTTGATACTTGTTTGGTTCTTTATAGTTGGAAAGTGTGGGTGGATGGTGTGTCTACCACTTGCATGACATTGGTTTTGGCTTAGATACCATATATTGCCATGAGGTCCATTTTCCCTCAAATGCTAATTTCTGAATTTTTTGGCAAATTTTTGATTTTTTTCTATTTATTTTGAATTTATCTTCAATAATGGCCAGCAGTATTCCCTCGGCATGGATGTCATCAACACACTTCTAATGGAGTTAAAAAGAGATGTTGATGATAA
>NC_090748.1:33790747-33793247 GCF_036898095.1 Palaemon carinicauda
GGAAGGATGCAGTTGTATTCAGCCATGGCGTAAAGATGCCAGTGTTGAGAGGCGGTCCAGATATTCGACTGTCGAGTGAAGGCATGCAAAAAGGCCATGTGGTATGTGTGAATGACGAAAGGCTTACCTTCTATGATATGGAGGCAGAGAGCATAAGTATGTTGTTATTGTAACATACTCAGAAGGGCAGGTCCTCTGAGATGCCATCCTTAAGGCGTTGAAAATGGCCAAAACAGGAGTATATGAAGGTGTATGTCCCGAAGAAGGTGTTGTTCGCAGTGTTGGTTATGTCTTCTAGTTTCCTGGGTACCTGATAATACCCTTTTGAAAGATTGAGCGCTTTGAAAACCTCTGCTTTGTGAAAAAAAGGTAAAGTCAGTCATGATTGGTACGGGGTAGTGATACAGCTGTCTGCATGTTCAGACGCCTGTAACTACCACAATTGCATAAGGAGCCATCCTTCTTCAGGTTAATGTGTAAGGGTGATGACCATGGGCTTAAGGCCTTTTGGCGAAGGACTATTTGTTCCTTTTTGACGTACATTTGTTAAGCGGCTGCCCAATAATCCACGGCCAGACGCCAGAATCTGGTGAACAATGGGAGCCAAGTCATATTAATATGGTGAAATATTCCGTGCTTTGTAGGAAACGTGGGTATATGGTGAAATTCAGTGCGGAAGACTTCTCGGTATAACTTCAGGAGGTGGGAGTGAGTATCGGTGGGTGCCCTGAAGTGGAGTGTGATGTCACAAGAAGCAGGGTGAAGAAGTGTTGACAAGTACGAATCCGTGTCGACAAATTGTCAATGTCTCACATCTACCAGGAGGTGGAAATGTGTGGGGATATCCACACCAAGTACCAGCAATGTTTGTCGGAAACGAGGTGTTTCTATTGGTATTTTGAGCTCCCAAACGATAGTGTAAATGTCTCGTACCCATGAGCTGTGATCTGAGGTACATTGGCAGCTATCAGGCGGACGTCAGCAGTCTAATAATGACTAGTGTGTACCAAAAACCATACAGATGTATTTGCATCATGTAAAAGGAAATGGTTAGTGACAGGAGAGGCCACTGCCACAAACTACAGCTGGTTTACACATTCTTTAGCTCCTGAGAACCATCGGCACATTTCTTGGCAGCAGCCCCGAATCTGGAGTGCTAGTAGCACAATTGTGGGTAATGGCTGTCAGTAAGTGACTGGAGAAGTCTTTGGTTGAGGTGCTAGAGTGGAATGGCTTATGTGTGTGATGAGCTTCTTTGTTTCCGCTCTGGCGTGTCAACAGTCTATATCTTTCTACCTTCACGTTGTCTTTGGCCAGTGTTGAATAATTGTCTTTTTCATCAGGAATCGAAGCGTTGATGGTAGTCTTGAAGGTGGTGGAGTGGTTGTCCATAAGGGTGCCCACTTTGATCATTTGATCCTTCATGAGCAAGTTATCGACATTGCGGATGGTAGCACATATAAGTTCGGGTAAGCTTCGTACCAAAAGGTCATGAAGTAGGTTCACTTTCTGAGGAGAGCTGTCTGTGGCAGATTGCAAGCAAGCGATACTAGTCATTTCCTTGAGGGAGGGAGTAGCCTATTGGTATTCCAATGGTTTTTTATTTCTGGGAAGGTGTCCTCGGAGATTATTTCAGTGCTAAAGTGAACTTCGACACCCTGGAATAAAGCGAAACTTATCTGATGTCAAAGGGCAGCAGTTTCAATGATGCATCTTAGGCCGCAGAGCCAGGATCTGTGGTTGATATTGTAACAAGGGTAGGCCAAAAAAAAAAAGTAAATAAGGAGCTTATCACTCAGGGTCATCAATGGGCAAGGTGGTTGTTAACAGACTAAGACATGCGAAAGAAAGTCTAAACATGTTTTATTATCTGTGCGGGAGAGAAAAAAAAAGGCCAATAACGTAAGTTTAGAAGCGTGTATGAATTACGTGCGGTACAATATAAACAATGAATTATATTGTATAATGTTTATAAAACCATATGTCATTCATCTTACTTTGATGATTGGTAAATATCTTACAGGTAGTAAAAGGTATAGCATTTGAATAGATTTAAGTGGTTTGAAAAAAAAAAATATTGCCTATCAATTAATATCTAAAAGAATTGAATGCATCTAAAAATAGACCAAATACAGTGTTAAAGTACGTAATTGAAATCGGTTTATAATAAACTCTATATGATTTTAATGAAAGAGTAGAATTAGTCCCTAATTCCACCTATGTATTTAAAGCACTGAAGAAAACTCTTCATTGACATGGGTTTTAATATATTAGTTTTTAGAGAGATAGATTGTTTTGGGGAAATTATGAGAACTGTCATCCCAAAAGTATATATATTACGTTTGGTAGAATTTATTAATATTACAAGTTCATATGCAAGCTGGACTAACTATTGTTATTTTTTTTATGATTTATATATATATATATATATATATATATATATATATATATATATATATATATATATATATATATATATATATATATATATATATATTTA
>NC_090748.1:33798247-33808247 GCF_036898095.1 Palaemon carinicauda
TATATATATATATATATATATATATATATATACATATATATATATATATATATACATATATATATATATATATATGTATATATATATATATATATATATATATATATATATATATATATATATATATATATATATATATACATATATTTTTTGGGCTCAAGCCATGTCGTCCTGATGGAAGTTCCTATAGGGTAGCTTCCTAGGGTATATTACAACTATGGCGATATTCCCAGAGAATTTACCTTAAGGTACCCAGAATTCTAACTCCTGGACCGAATATCCCTAATGAAAGGGATATCGCGACATATCAGAGGACGTATTCTTGACACGCCACATGGCAATCTGCACCCCAAACAGAGATTACGTATCGAGGGGTCAATTGGCAAGAAACGAAAACGGGAAAGAAAAAGGGGGAGCCGCTCCCAAGGCTCCCTATTCTCCAGTTTCGTAAGCGTGCCTGGCGCCAATTCTGGCGCCATCTGTATTCCTTTTTGCGTAGCTTAACAACTCGGTGTTTTTTCCTGTGTTTCTCGCAAATCTTGGATTTATTAAGCTTTTCATGGCTTCTCCAACTTCGTCAGCCTCTGATAAGTTGAGTACCATTTCTTTTATGTATAAATGTAGGCTCTTGGTAAATTTTTAAGTGATTAATAGGATTAATCGTTGTTACAAGAGCCGTAGCCTACCGGAGGTGTCATGGACGCTGTCGCTCGCTAGGTATAAGTTTAGTTAGCTAGAGCGACATTCCCGGTTGTTTTGCTTTAATAAATTTTAGCTATTTAGCGTTACATAGGATTTCCTTTCGTGCTTTAGTATTATTTTGGCGAAGTATTCGCCAACTCTGGCCTACGCTAGGCCATGTAGCCTAGTCGTTTGGTCCTAGTACTTTCTGCATGTTTTTGGTTTTCCGAGTGTATTAAAATTTTATTGAAGCTTTAGGCTGTTTTTTATACATTTAAGATTATGTTGAATATTTCCAAGATAGTATACGAGTGAGTTTCGGTGATTTAGGTAATCGATTCTCTTGGTGCCTAGGCTAAGTCGCTTATGGAGCCTTAGTATACTTTCTCATACTCCCCGGTTGCTTTCCTTTCTTCGGAAAAGTTATGCAATCCCTTTCCCTCTGTTTAAGCCCTGGGCTTATCCCTAATTGGTTTATCTGAATTAACTTTCGATAAAACTATACTGGGGTGTTACTGTACCTTCCTGTTCCAGTAAGTCTGGTTTCAGAGTGGGACAGAACAACAGAGTTTTTAGTCTGAGTCTGTGTTCGTCTGGCTTGGGGTAGAGTCTTCCTCGCTGGCCTGACAGAGACATAGGAGGCTTAGCCTCCTTAGGTCACTACCGAAGGTTTCTGTACGAGATGATTCCTTCTTTTGTGATCTAGCAGACTAGTCCTTGTTGCTGTTCTCGGTGGGAGGATAAGTTTCTTTCCCTGGGAGTAGCAACACCTTCCTTGCTTTGGTTCTTGGGAGCTGGCAAGTATTGCTGGCCTCCCTCCTTGGATCTCCCTTAGGCTAAGATGAGTTTCCTTGGCTGCGGGTGGTCCTTCACTAAAGCAAGGTTGGTAGGACCCTCTTTTGTCCCTTCCCCCTCTATATCCGTAATGGCCTAGCCATTACAGTACTGTACGTCATTCTACATCTTGACCTAGGATAGGTTAGGATGTGGAATTGACTCAGTCCTTTGCCAGCCGGCAGAGTCTGCCGGCCGGCAAGGGTCTTCTGCTTGAGTGCTGCCCGGACCTCCCTTGGTCCCTCATCCATGCCTGCCTGCGAGATAGACGGCATTGGTCAGGAAGCCTGAATTAGATTCTCCCCTTCCTTACATGCACTCTTTCGGATTGCCGGGCTTGGAGGTTGTTTACGCTCTTATCCCGGCATCCATTCTGTTTTCTTCTAGTGCTGTACCCGACCCGGCTGCCGGCCTATGAGGCCGGCTGCCGAGCAGTCGTAGTCCTCTGGTTCTTTTGCTGCTGGCTGGCATCGGTTGTGTACCTTTGCCGGCCGGCTAATGTCAGCCCTTGTCTGCCGGTCGCCAAGAGTGTGTCCGGCAGCCGGGTGCTACCTTGTGTAGCCGACATGGGCACATGCATTTGAACCAGCGTTCTGCCGCCTTATAGCTGTTAAGTAGTATACTTTAAAGCTAGTTATGGTGAGTGCCGGCCGGCACATAACCTCCTCTACTGTACCAGTATTCTTCAGTATAACATATACTGTAAGAGGAAAACTATAGTATAAGTTTTGGTATAGCACTGTGTGTTCTAACACTTTTGTGTTGTCTTGCACAGCCCTTTGCTGTTGCCTTACAGATAAGAAAGTGAGTTCTTTCTTGTCTATTATCCAGGATTTTAAAATCATTGCTGAGGTGTGAGCTCCACCTGTTTCCTCTGGAAACTTGGCATTGGTTATTCTAGAAGAGATTAACCATTCGATTTTATTATCTGGAAGGCTGCAACAATTGGTTGTGAGGGAAACACAAGTGTGTGTCTTTCCTTTCTGAATTGTTATGCTAAATTTTCTTCTCTTTGCAGGAGGTACGTCCGAAGTGCGGAAGTGCTTTCTGCAACGTCCGCAGTAAGAACCTCTGTGGACATGAATTATGTGGGAGACACGCAGCCTGCGCTGTCTCCAAAGGTGAGCTCCGGTATTGGGACCCCCAGGTATGTACCGTGTGCTCTAACCTGATTACTGAAGCTTTTGATTCCCCTAGGACAGCGGAATCAAGGGATATAGCAAGGGGGGAAGCTTCGCACCTGAGTAAGGGGCTTCCAGAAGAACACCTCTGGACCTTATCTTCCAAGTGAGAAGATGAGGGCTTACCTTTTCCCTAGGGCATCAGCTGATGCAGTGATTCCCCAGCCTCAAGAGGAGATCCCCCTAGTTCAGATCCAGGTGGATGCTGAAGTGGCGGTCGCCGTGCAAGACATCCAGTTGGGCGACAGGATGTCAGACGTGTCCGAGCGTCTGGAGGAAGACCTCCTGGCAGGAGGCCAGGATGAAGATCAAGCCCCAGACATCGTAGAGGAAGAAGCCAACGAGGTGTCGGCTTCTCCGGTTCTGATCCCTGAACCTATTCCCTCAACATCGTCCGCTCTCCCAGTAGAGCTGGGACAGGCCCTCTCCTCCATTGTTGGAATGATCCAACAAATGCAGAAGGAGAATATGGAGAAGGAAGGCTGCAATGGAACTGCGGATGCAGGAGCTTGCAGCATCACGTGGGCCCCAGAAAAGGCTCAATGTGAAAGACCTTCCCTTGTGCTCAGATGCTAACCCGTGGAGATATGCCGAGCACATGCCGATGACGACTGGAAAGATCGTCATGTCGGATAAGCTGGGTTCAGTTCCCCTTGAGGAAGTGGAATTCTGGCCCAGCAAAGGGTCATATCCGGACTGTTATGTCCGGTTGAGGAAGGAACCAGTTTCAAAGGAGAAGACAGAGCCGAAGGAGGTCATAGTGATGGACCATGCTAAGGCTCAAGCTTTGCTTTCATCTTCGATGAAAGAGAGGGGCTTCACAAACTCAAAAGTTACTGCATTGAGTAAGAAGCTCCCTTCCTTTGTGTCCTCACCTGCTAGAGCCTTCCCCTTTTTGCAGAAAGGGTTTGCGGCTGTATTAAAAGCAGTCGAGGCTGGCAAGCCTTGTCCCTCCCTGGAGGAGTGTAAACCCTTGTCGCTGGCCCTACCCATGGACCACAAGGACTGGAAGGACGTCCATCTTACCTTCTCAGTCGGGAAGTTGGAGGCTGATATTGCCGGACATCAGTTCGGTGAGAACCTCCCTAAGCTGTCTGATTTTCATTGGCGGAGAGAGCTCGAGACAAAAGAAAGACTGGCGGCCTCAATGTCTCTTCAGACCACTCTTGAGACGATGGCAAGTGACCCCAAGGCCCATAAAATGTTCATGGTAGTGGCCAAGATTCATCTGGCTACAGTGACGAAGGATCTTTACAGCTTCGTCAGGGCGAGGAGAGCTTGTAGGGAGTTCGTGTTCACCTCGGCTACGGTGAGGCACGAGCCAAGGAAACTAATCTCCTCCAACATTTGGGGCAAAGACCTTTTCCCTAGCGAATTGGTCAAAGAAGTTGTGGATAAGGCCGCCACGGAGAATAGAAATCTTCTCCAAAAGTGGGGCCTGTCTATCAAGAGAAAGTCTTCCCCGGATGAGGGTTCCCAACCGAAGAGGAAGACTAAAAGGCGTAGGCTACCGTCTCGGCCAGCCAAGCCAGTTGAACAGTAACAGCAACAGCAGTTGCCGATGCCTTCAGTGCCCCAGATGGTGGCACAAACCCCGACCACTTTCCAGTGGGTACCCCAGGCCGTGTCGACACAGTCCACGGTGTTCACACCAACGTTCGAAGGGCAGTCTACTTCCTTTCGAGCAAAGCCTAGAGGAGCAGCCAGAGGCTCGTCTAGGCGCCCCTCAAGGGGAAGGGGATTCAGGGGCGGTCGCGGTCGGGGAGGCAAGACCTCAGTGAGATTTTGCCGGTAGGAGGCAGACTTCAGAATTTTCGGGATCGGTGGACCTTCGATCCCTGGGCCCACAGCCTACTCAAGAACGGACTGGGCTGGAGCTGGTACAGCACTCCACCCCCGTGCCCTCGGTTTTTTCCAACACTCCACCCCCGTTTTGGAGGAGTACGTTCATGAACTGTTGGAGAAAAATGTGATCCGAAGGGTGAAGTCCATCAAATTCCAAGGGAGGCTGTTTTGTGTTCCTAAGAAAGACTCGGAAAAGGTCAAAGTCATTCTGGACTTGTCGCCACTCAACAAGTTCATAGTGAATTGCAAATTCAAGATGCTAACACTGCAACACATAAGGACCTTACTGCCCAAGAGGGCATATTCCGTCTCCACAGACTTGTCAGACGCCTATTGGCACGTTCCAATCAACCGTCGACTCTCCCCCTACCTAGGGTTCAAGCTACAACGAAGACTATACGCCTTCAGAGCCATGCCATTCGGGCTAAATATAGCCCCAAGGATTTTCACGAAGCTTGCGAGCGTAGCTCTCAAACAATTACGCCTAAAGGGAATTCAGGTAGTAGCCTACCTGGACGACTCGCTGGTGTGGGCAGCATCCGAGACAGAATGCTTGCAAGCTTCCAGTCAAGTGATCCAGTTCCTAGAGTATCTAGGCTTCAAGATCAACAGAAAAAGGTCTCGACTTTCTCCATCTCAAAAGTTCCAGTGGCTGGGAATCCACTGGGACTTAATGTCACATCGTTTCTCCATCCCGGCGAAGAAAAGGAAGGAGATAGCGGGTTCTGTCAAGAGACTTCTAGATTCCGAAAGGATATCAAGACGCGAACAGGAGAGTGTACTGGGTTCTCTCCAGTTTGCTTCGGTGACAGACCCAGTGCTAAGAGCACAGCTAAAGGATGCAACCGGAGTTTGGAGAAGTTATGCATCAAACGCGCGAAGAGATCTGAGAAGACCAGTTCCGCTTCGGCTACGTACTCTTCTCAAGCTTTGGTCCCAAGCCAGACATCTAATGAAGTCGGTTCTTCTTCAGCCACCTCCCCCGTCGGTGACGATTCACTCAGACACCTCGAAGGAGGGACGGGGAGGTCACTCATTGGAAAAAAGTCCAGGGGACTTGGTCCAAGCTATTCAAGACCTTTCACATAAACTTTCTAGAAGCTATGGCAGTGTTCCTTACCTTAAAGAAAGTCTCCCCGCGTCACTTGATCCACATAAGGCTGGTGATGGACAGCGAGGTAGTTGTGAGAGGCTTGATTCGACAAGGATCGAGGTCACCTCCTCTCAACCAGGTGATGTTGGCCATCTTCCGATTGGCGGAAAAGAAGAAGTGGTACCTGTTGGCAGTTCACCTTCAAGGAGTCCGCAATGTGACAGCGGACGCTCTATCCAGGTTCACACCGATAGAGTCGGAATGGTCCTTAGACGCAGGATCATTCTCCTTCATTCTGAACAAGTCCCAGAACTGCAGATAGACCTCTTTGCGACGAAAGACAACAAGAAGTTGCCCCTGTACGTGTCCCCGTACGAGGACCCCTTAGCGGAAGCAGTGGACGCGATGTCCCTCGACTGGAACAGATGGTCCAGGATTTATCTGTTCCCTCCTCACAACCTTCTGTTGAGGGTCCTCAACAACTGAGATCCTTCAAGGGGGTAGTGGCAATAGTGACCCACAAGTGGTCGAACAGCGTGTGGTTCCCCCTGGCATTGGAACTACGACTGAAGTTTCTACCGCTACCAGATCCAGTTCTGACCCAGCGAGTCCAGAAGTCTTCTGTCTGCGCTTCATTACAGAAAACCCAGATCCTGCAGCTCACGATTTTTTCTCCCTAGCGGTGAGAAAGCGTTTCGGGATTTCGGAAGCCAGCATAGACTTCCTAGAGGAAAATAAGTGCAAATCTATTAGAAGGCAATAAAGTTCTGAAAGCCTACGCTAGGCTCAGACCTTCAGCACCTCCGAAGCCCATTTCATGGTCTTTAGACAAAGTTCTTCATTTCGCTTCTCTGTGGAGCAATGAGGAGGGTGCGTTAATGGATTTGACCCAAAAAGTTATTTTCCTATTTCCACTCGCGTCCGGGGCCAGGGTTAGTGAGATTGTAGCCCTCTCGAGAGATGAAGGTCGTGTTCAGTTCCCGGATGGGGGGAGAACCGAACCTGTTTCCGGATTCTTTGTTTCTCACCAAGAATGAGTTACCCACCAATAGGTGGGGTCCCTGGAGAATCTGCCCTCTGAAAGGAGATGCATCTCTATTTCCAGTAGAATGCCTAAAGGTCTATCTTCATAGAACTTCAGACTTTTAGGGTGGTCAACTATTCAGGGGAGAAACATCAGGCTCAAATTTATCACTGAATCAACTCAGGGCGAAAATCGCATATTTTATTCGCAGAGCGGATCCTGACAGTACACCCGCAGGTCACGATCCGAGGAAAGTTGCTTCATCCTTAAATTTCCTTAATTGTATGGATTTTGAACATCTCCATTCATACACTGGCTGGAAGTCTTCCAGAGTGTTCTTTCGCCACTATGTGAAGCAAGTGGAGCAACTAAAGAGTTCTGTGGTAGCAGTGGGTTGCGTTGTTAACCCTGCTGTTTTACTCTACGGGGAACAGTGGTTTTAATTGGGACAATTAATTCCAGGGTGAGTGTGTAGTTACATTCTGTGCTACAAACTAAGTGAAGGCACTGAGGTGCCCACGTTGACTGTTCCACTTCCAAAGGTGAACTTAGCATAAGTGCAGACATGTGTGCCGAGCGTTTCTAACGCTAATGTAACTGATTAGTAATACAGACTTTTCTGACCTTCATACCTCGGTATGTTAAAAGTGGCACTAATGTTTTTCTTTCAGATATACAAGTTTCTGTTTACTATCAGACTTATGCTAAAAGTTTTGGTTATCCTCTTCTCACATATATATATATATATATATATATATATATATATATATATATATATATATATATATATATATATATATATATATATATATATATATATAGAGTTGTTGTTAACCTGTCTGTTTATTGTCTATCAATAAACTTGTTCTTGAGAACCTTGCATCTCCTTCACCTGTGTCAATTTATTGATATAATTGAGCATTCATTCTATGTATATTTATCTGGGATAATTCTAATAGATTGTTCCTGTATGCAAGCTATGTTGCATTGGTTTATGCTTTCCCTTATCGGGAGGACTCCGTCCCAGAAGGGGACGGTGGCGGTTTTACAAGTTTCCTCCTATGCGGATATAAACCTTTGATCAATAAAAGTATTGTGCAGAGAACTGGTCGATATTTCATTTTGACGCAGTGGTTCTTTACAAACTATGCTTTACTTAATATAGGGTGAGACCACTATATTAGCTTGCCTGGTATTCATACATAGGTATATGTACTCTTCGAGACTTTTCCAGAGTCTAGTAGGACTCTTCCCTGTAGGGGGCAGGAAGCTCTAACATGGTTTATGGTTAGTTGAAAAGATGTATAACGGTAACATCTTAGGTCTCTAGGTCTAGTCGACCGGGAAAAATTACCTCCGGGGAGTACGGCACGTTTTGAGAATCCACAGATACAGTAATGCTCTGGTATACTTCCATCAGGACGACATGGCTTGAGACCACAAAACGGATTTTGAGCGAAGCGAAAAATCTATTTTTGGGTGAGATGGCCATGTCGTCCTGATGGACCCGCCCTTCCCTTTCTATGAGAGGGCTGTAGGACCCTCCCTATATACAGTATCTGTAGCACCTCGTGTACGCTACAAGGAATACAGATGGCACCAGGATTGGCGCCAGGCACGCTTACGAAACTGGAGAATAGGGAGCCTTGGGAGCGGCTCCCCCTTTTTCTTTCCCGTTTTCGTTTCTTGCCAATTGACCCCTCGATACGCAATCTCTGTTTGGGGTGCAGATTGCCATGTGGCGTGTCAAGAACACGTCCTCTGATATGTCGCGATATCCCTTTCATTAGGGATATTCGCTCCAGGAGTTAGAATTCTGGGTACCTTAAGGTAAATTCTCTGGGAATATCGCCGTAGTTGTAATATACCCTAGGAAGCTACCCTATAGGAACTTCCATCAGGACGACATGGCCATCTCACCCAGAAATAGATTTTGCGCTTCGCTCAAAATCCGTTTTATATATATATATATATATATATATATATATATATATATATATATATATATATACAATAAATGTATATATATACATATATATATATATATATATATATATATATATATATATATATATATATATATATATATATATATATATATATATATATATGTACGTATGTATGTATATACAATATATATATATATATATATATATATATATATATATATATATATATATATATATGTGTGTGTATGTATATATATGTATATATATATATATATATATATATATATATATATATATATATATATATAAGCAAACATATATACAGGAATTTTGCTTGTATTTGAAGAATAAGAACTGAATAATTGGTTGGTTCATTTAGATAAAGATTGAATGTAAAAAAGGAAATATAGTACCATAGTTAAGCTTAAAGAGCCTTGAGTATATGGCAAATTTTCTTTAGCAAATGGAATGTATATATTACTATAGTTCTGAAAATGCCTAACGTCCATATGCCCATTTTGAAAATAAAATTGATTAGATAAAAATGTCAGTACATGGTAAATGGAAGAGAAACTGTATATACGTATTGGCAGTCAAGAGAAGTGTGGCTTAAGAGTAAAAAAAATTATGTAGAAACCATTCATCAAGAGTATTTCAAATTAATTATGTTCGGAGGACAGTAAGAAGTGATTAAGTAAAGTAGGACACGAAGACAAAAACCAAGAAAGTAATGGTTAAAGAAAAAAAAATGGTTTTAATGAAAGAAAAAAGGAAATTATTTCATATATAATCACATTCATAAATACAAGACCTGTGAGCGAATATTTCAAATAGAGAGATGCTCCAAAAGTGAATGATTTATGAAATAATGCAATGAATATATTCAATATTCATTGCATTATTTGAACTGGACGAATAAAAAAATTATTGACGAATGATGCAAGAATTTGAATGGTTGGCATAAATTTGTAAACGCCAGTGGATTTACTCTCTGGGTACATGAATTGAAGACTTGAGTTGTTAAAGAATGAATTAAAATATGAAACCTATGAGATTACAAGTGAAATTTTGATATCACAATTGAGTATTTAACCATTTTTTAAAAATATATTTAGAATAGGGACTACCTCCGAAAGAATAGTTGAAAAGAATGTTGGTCGATTGAAAAAAGGCTAAAAATTATGTGGTCATATGATCAGTTTAGAGTTTTCTTACAAAAACTCACCAGAACCCCCAATTGGACAATTTCAAACCTAACTATATATCCAATTTAATTAAACTTTTTGGCTAATCCACATAGACTAACGTGAAATCAGTATTTGTATTTTTTTTTTTTATATATGATGTTGGTTTAGCAACATCGTCGCTAGGAAGTTGCCTATGCCGAAGTAGC
>NC_090748.1:33813247-33818247 GCF_036898095.1 Palaemon carinicauda
GTCACCCTGTTGCCAGTTACTGTATTGAGATTTATGGAGGCATTACATTCACACCCAAAGTTCTCGTTACTCTACGAAGCTGCTCGTCCGCTTATATACAGTTTGGCAAACATGTATTGATAAGGTGCACCACCTACCACTGTTACGATTAGCTATTACAGAACGTAGATTTACATAAAATCTACAATAAGACAAAACAGTAGATTTAACGTTAATCTATGGTCTTTAATATAGGTAATTTTAACAAGGGCAGACCTGATTCTTATGAGTATAACCCTTTTAGGATTCAATGGCACTTCTTGAATCAGTTTAAGTCACAAGCTTAAGTTTCGGCCTATCTTCAATTGTTTTAATAAATCACAATTTCTAATATAATGACTGATATTCCTGATGTAAATATGGATGTTTCTCTAGGTAATATTAGCTGACTAATTTTGTCTGAGGACAAGGCAGCACAGCCAGCCCCTATTACAGATTTTGAGCCATCAGTATATATACCATAATGAGGTACTTTCTTTTGAATATATTTATGGCTACTGGGAGTATAGCAATATTTTTTGGATAAATAAAAATGATTAGATCATATTTCTGTGTTCCTTATGGTCCAGGATGGAGGGAAAGGGATATGTGTATAAGGTTTATTTTGATGTTTGTAGTTTGTAAAAGCCTTTTTGCTGTTATTGAAAATGGTGGTTCATGATTGTTTATGAATATATCACTCAGGTTGAGTAACTTCTTTGTCGGAAAATTAGTGGATAGAATCTTTAAATCACTTTGCATGGTTACAAGACATCGACGTAGGGACTATGGTGGTTCAATCATCCCCACACTAACCATAGTGGAGAAAATGTCGAGAGTCCTTTCTTTATGAAACCGGCCCAGCCCTGGAATCCTAGAACCATATTTCATCATGTGAATAGATTCACGCACCTGTATGAGAATACAGACGCTCTTATGGTCCAGATATTATCGAGTATTTGGCAAGACCACCACAGCTCCCACAATTGATGTCGAAAAAAACCTTAAAATCCAAGATACATTGTCAAGAAAAAAAAATCCAGATTGTCAAAAGGGTAAGAGAGTTTTGACAGCAATGTTGGAGACAGTTGTTAAATATGGAGGGGGATGAAACAATAATGAGTTGTAGAAACGGGATTAGAGAAGTTTAGAGTAAAAAAAAAAAAAAAGAATTCACAATGACTTAATCAAGTCATTCTCTTGTTTCAGCATGTGGTGCTAAAAATCTACCATAATTAGTGTTATTTTTCTTTACATATATTCTCACAAATTATTTGCAGTTACTTATGATTCATGATTAATTACCTAAAAGGAATTTATGGACATTATATTCCTTCTAATATTGTAAGTACATTTTATCCAGTTAGATTCCTTAGGCTCATTTGTTTACAATGATTCTCATAACACTTTTTTATATTTAGATACTTCTAACTGTATATTTTGTATATATATATATATATATATATATATATATATATATATATATATATATATATATATATATATATATATATATAAATGTGTATATATATATATATATATATATATATATATATATATATATATATATAATATATATATATATATATATATATATATATATATATATATATATATATATATATATATATATATATAAATATATATATATAACTCTCCATAGGTTGCTTTAGTGAATGAATGTAAGTAGTTTTTATGAACTGCGAAAATTGATGGTGTCACTTTTGCCATTATATATATATATATATATATATATATATATATATATATATATATATATATATATATATATATATATATATATATACAAAAGAGGATTTTGAAAGGGAATGGGATTATGAGCAATAGGCTATAGTGTAACTATCATTATTATCTCAACCAATTTGGATATACTGGTTTGAAAGATATTTTTCTAGCACAGTATAGGAAACATTATAATATTCAGGGACTATCCGCATACTGTATAGCCTTTTCGGGAATTTATTGAACAACCAATAAAATCAAGCATTTTGGATAATTAAAATCTGTATGATAAATGATTGTTATTATCTCAATTCTTATCACAATCGATCTTATTATGAACCTTATCATTGTCATTATTATCAATTTCATTATCATTAATCTTCACAAAAAACATCTTTATTTTGTAATGGCACTCACATAAATAACGTAATTCTTTATTTAATTGATACAATCAAAATGAACATTCGCTTGATTTGAGAAGCTTCCTAAATGTACTAAAATTCAAATAGACACAAAGCGGTGATATACCTAGATATATAGATATTTTGGGTTTATAAAGTAATTGAGAAATAAAGTTACGTGAAGAAGAGCTCTTAGCAACAACATCAAATGTTGGTCGCTTTATATTTAATAAAGCCTATACTTTTAAAAATATTTCATAATCGAGTTCTCAATTTAGCAGTAATCATTAGGGAAATTGCATTCTACACAAATTATTCAATTATAGTATTTCCGCGATGTTAAACATTCTGACAACAGCACCAACTCTACTGAGAATCTTCATATTACATTGACAAATTTTCACTGGTAAAATATGATGTAAAATGTGTTCCATAGGAAGAACATATAATGTATTTACCATTAACATTCCATAATTTATGCTTTAATTTTCTATTATAGACAGGGAAAATAGCCCAGGGAGGAAAGGAAACAAGGAAAATTAAAATATCTTACGAAGCGTAACAACATTGTAATAAATACTTCTTAAATAAACTATAACAACTTTAACAAAACCGGAGGAAGAGAAATGAGATGGAATAGTGTGCCCGAGTGTACCCTCAAGCAAGAGATCTCTAATCCAAGACAGTGTGAAATCATGGTTAGAGGCTATGGCACTACCTAAGACTAGAGAACAATGGTTTGATTTTGGAGTGTCCTTCTCCTAGAAGAGCTGCTGACCATAGCTAAAGAGTCTCTACTACCCTTGATAAGAGAACGTAGCAACTGAACAATTACAGTGCAGTAGTTATTCCCTTGGGCGAAAAAGAATTGTTTGATAATCACAGTGTTGTCAGGTATATGAGGGCAGAGGAGAATCTGTAAAGAATAGGCCAGACTATTCGGTGTATGTGTAGGCAATGGGAAAGTGAACCGTAACCAGAAAGAAGGATCCAATATCCAGTCAATTCTCATAATCATTATGGATTATGTGGACATCTGATAAGTGTGCATATCATGTTTTTGAGGTTATAGATTCAATTATAGCGATCTATCAAAATGATTCTATGGATTTCATAAAAAAAGGTCTCAATCTTGTATATGAGACTCTGGATTTCTTTTAAATGGTTTTTATCATATTAGTTGGTCAACGAACTATTCTATCATGTTGGTGATTTTATGAATTTCTTTAGGGTGCCTTTCTGAAGATCACCTTTGGACAGGGCATAACATCATCTTACAAGGACGAAGTATAATAATTCACATGCAGGTGTCAGACATTTACTAACAGGTTATTTGATAGACCACAAATCGCCCATAAATGACTTAATGACTAGAGTCACTGGTCTTATGGACAACCACTTCCAAACTGTCAAAACCTCCATCAATATCTCCACTTGTGGTTAAATGAGGAGCCATATAAAGGCGACTGAAGATGAGGTATATGGCGTAGGACATCGGCACCTATCTTGTAACATGTATGGGCAACGAAGGAAATGCCCACCACCCACCTCTGCTGCCCTATGCTTGTGCCCTAATCAACACATTTAACAGCCACTAGATGACACCCCTCCCCCTCACCCTCAATTCTGCTAATACCATTCCAGATTTGGGGTTGCAGCAAAAAATATTTCTACAGTATGTTTTTGGTAAAAAAATTGTAAGTAGGTCATTACCTGTAGAAATGGTCCTCTCAATTACTTATAGATTTTTTTTTCTGATAGATACTGGTGTCGCTCGTTCCTTTTGCCACGTTCTCTCTTGACGGTAAAGCCCCATTATTCTAAGATTATTAATATCTGGCTGGTGGGGGCATATGGATCTTCGATACCCACCGATGGTTATGAGATGCTGACATTGTTGTTTGGGGGACACCAGTGCTGGGTGAAATGCATAATCTCTGACATTACACTATCTGTCATTGGTACAGATCTCCTCACCCATTTCCCTCTTCTGGTTGACATCGTAAAGCATTACTAGTTAACATCCTTATGTCCTACTCCATTCAACATTGTTCCCCACCTCAGGAAACCCACGGATACCTACCCGACTTCTTAATTTTATATTCTGATGTCTTCCGCCCATTACTATGTCTGCACTTATGGTTCCAATCATAAACAATATTGATCACGCCACTAAGGTAACAGCACCCCCAATGTTTACAAGACTCAGACGTTTGGCCACAGACAGATATGATCACTACTAAATGTACATTCATTGAAATGGAAAAAAAAGTTGGCTTCTTCACAGAAGGCTTCAAGCCACTAGCCTTCACCCCTGCACGTCCTTTTGAAGAAGCATGGATCATTACACTTTCGGAGGGATTACAACCTACCTTAAATGCAGATAGAACTACACTTCTACTCCTTCCCCAACATCGACAACTCCACTATCTATTTTCACAGTGATAAAGTATTTTTGAGCCTCGACCTCGTAAATAGATATTTTTTGGTGCCCGTGAACCAAGAAGACTTCACCAAGATAAACATCACCAACCCCTTTCGGCACATAAACTTCCAATTAGTCTTAAATATCAATGACCCATGAAAGGCATCCTATAGTTCCTCCCCATCTGTGTATGTTACATACAAGACATACTGGTATTCTACCCATTCAAAGAAGATCACTTAACGTTGACTTCATATAATCTTCAACCACCTTCAGCAGAATGGAATTGTAGTCAGGTGTGATAAGTGTAACTTTGGTATCAAGGGAGTTACTTTCTTGGGTCATAACATTGATCCTGAGGCCATCCACCGGTTCCCTGAGAAGGTATCAGAAGTAATATAGTTCCCCTTGCC
>NC_090748.1:33823247-33838247 GCF_036898095.1 Palaemon carinicauda
GAAACACTAAAGTATGATATTTCGTAAATCGTAAAATTCATAATATCATATTTCACATAAACATGAAAAAAAGTATATTTTACCACTTAAAATAGATTTAACAATTTATAAGAAAGTTTACGCCTGTCCCAACCAATTATTCACACCTAGAATTATTATATAATCTAAACATATGAGATCATGTGTTTTGCAAGAAATACAAAACTAAGTAAATTGACTACGATTCAAATAAATAAATTGTGTAATTTCACTACACACAAGATTTGATAAATGAAGTAGAATATGAATACAAAGTTTAATTTAACACGGTAGCAGATTCCATAATTTTCGGTGTATTATTTTTCGTTGGTCATTAGGAAAAACATGAACATAATTTAATTAACATCTTTAGCCTTCAAGATCATATCATAGAGAGCATGTTCCTTATTCCTATTAACTGCTCTTATATAGCAGATGGCCCTATGAACCATTATGTTCCCTCACTTCATCATCTGAGTCGATAAAAGTTAGGATCATCGGCTCTTAGGAGCCCTGGATGATTTCCCAAACTAGTTGATAGAGAGAGATAGGGGGTGGGGGCGGGGGTGGGGGGTGGGGGGGGGGCATATCTGGAAGTTTCTCCCTTGAGTAAAAGGACCGAAAGGTCAATGTCATTGCAAAAAGTTTTTGGGAGGCTGTGTAAGGTTTCAAACGTTCTTTTTTTGGAATTGAAAGATAGGGAGGCAAAAAACTATTTAAACCTTGATAAGATTGTACGCCTTAAAAGTGGAAAGAAGAATGAAAATTCAACGTCTTAGGCAGTGTTAGCTCTATATATATTATATATATATACATATATATATATATATATATATATATATATATATATATATATATATATATATATATATATATATAAATTATATATATATATATATACATATATATATATATATATATATATATATATATATATATACATATATATATTTATATATATATATATATATATATATATATATATATATATATATATATATATATATATATATATATATATATATGTATGTATAGGAATATATATATATAGGTATATAATATATATGTATATATATATATATATATATATATATATATATATATATATATATATATATACATATATATATTTATATATATATATACATATATATATATATATATATATATATATATATATATATATATATATATATATGTATGTATAGGAATATATATATATAGGTATATAATATATATGTATATATATATATATATATATATATATATATATATATATATATATATATATATGTATACATACATACATATATATATATATATATATATATATATATATATATATGTATACATATATATATATATATATATATATATATATATATATATATATATATATATGTATGTATAGGAATATATATATATATATATATATATATATATATATATATATATATATATATAGGTATATAATATATATATATATATATATATATATATATATATATATATATATATATATATATATATATATGCATAGGAATATATATATATATATATATATATATATATATATATATATATATAGGTATATAATATATATATATATATATATATATATATATATATATATATATATATATATATATATATGTGTGTGTGTGTGTGTGTGTGTATGTGTGTGTGTGTGTGTTTTCAAAAAGGCCCATAAAAGAAACACAGGAAATATGAATAAATCACACTATATTTAGGTCAATAAACATCGACCCTCTTCAGGATGTAAAGTAAAAATGAGGAATACAGTGGAGAGTGACGGTTTATATACGAAAGCAAGAGGGTGTGTTCAATTATTCTATAGTTGTTATAATTGCTCATATCCAAAGACCGTAGGAAGCGCCCTTATTAATGTTTATCAAAATAAAAGCGATATAGAATTCTGGTTCATGCTGATTATCATATTGGGGCTGTAGATAGATCGGTAAATGTTTACTGTATGTCAATGTTCCAAATAAAAAAAAAGTGTTTGAACTGTTCTGGGTAAAGTTTTACAAGATCCCACTGGGGGTTCCCTATAATCGGCAGATATATATATATATATATATATATATATATATATATATATATATATATATATATATATATATATATATATATATATATATATATATATATATATATATATATATTTCTGAAACTATTCATTTCCGACAGGAATGGGTGTCATTTTTGAAGAGAACGGAGCTTTTTCTTCAGAAAAAAGTAGTTTTTTCCCTAGGTTACATTACCCTGTAATAAACTACAATATAACACTGTTTTGATGCAAATGATTGCTGGAAATCTATATTTTTCTAATAATATGTATTTTAGTATTATGACTAAACTACAGGACCCTTTGTATATCAGAGGCCAGTTAGGAATGCATTGTTTTAATATACCTTTTTTGCATATTCATCCTTAATCACTTGTTTATGGCTATGACTAAAATATATATCCAGTCACTCTCCTAGGAAACATGTTTTTAATGTAATTTTAATGTTCAAATACTTGAAGGTAGCTGTCCGAGGTAATGTAAAGTATACATTGATAAACCCATGACCCAAGGGATTATTTGAGATTTGGGAGTGTGTGACGACAGCTATAACAGGATGTGAAAATAGACTAAGCTAAATCATTGCATAGGTAACATTTATTTTTGTCTTGTAAACATGTCAGAAGCCTCCCGTGAGAAACAGTTGACCTATTGATCTCTACACCGGAATCTCCTGGCCTCCGATTATAATCCTATGTGATCATATTTGTAGTAAATGCTGAGATAACTGATTTCAAGTTATCGACACAAGCCTATTGTAAGGCAGTTCTATTCATCTTTTCATACGGAATCGTCTCCCGACCAAACCATCCATACTCCAGTGATGGAGTGGTAACAATAAATTGTTTTAAAGTTAACTTAACTGTGACTTATTCTAAGAAGTAAACTACAAGTCATATAATTCTATATCACGTTGAAGAGACATGAGACAGAACCATGAATATGTGCGTATAACATTCCCACATCAACATATATATATATATATATATATATATGTATATATATATATATATATATATATATATATATATATATATATATACTTAGTATATATATATATATATAAATATATAAAGTATATATATATATATATATATATATATATATATATATATGTATATATATATATATATATATGTTTACTGTATGTCAATGTTCCAAATAAAAAAAAAAGTGTTTGAACTGTTCTGGGTAAAGTTTTACAAGATCCCACTGGGGGTTCCCTATAATCGGCAGATATATATATATATATATATATATATATATATATATATATATATATATATATATATATATATATATATATATATATATATATATATATATATATTTTCTGAAACTATTCATTTCCGACAGGAATGGGTGTCATTTTTGAAGAGAACGGAGCTTTTTCTTCAGAAAAAAGTAGTTTTTTCCCTAGGTTACATTACCCTGTAATAAACTACAATATAACACTGTTTTGATGCAAATGATTGCTGGAAATCTATATTTTTCTAATAATATGTATTTTAGTATTATGACTAAACTACAGGACCCTTTGTATATCAGAGGCCAGTTAGGAATGCATTGTTTTAATATACCTTTTTTGCATATTCATCCTTAATCACTTGTTTATGGCTATGACTAAAATATATATCCAGTCACTCTCCTAGGAAACATGTTTTTAATGTAATTTTAATGTTCAAATACTTGAAGGTAGCTGTCCGAGGTAATGTAAAGTATACATTGATAAACCCATGACCCAAGGGATTATTTGAGATTTGGGAGTGTGTGACGACAGCTATAACAGGATGTGAAAATAGACTAAGCTAAATCATTGCATAGGTAACATTTATTTTTGTCTTGTAAACATGTCAGAAGCCTCCCGTGAGAAACAGTTGACCTATTGATCTCTACACCGGAATCTCCTGGCCTCCGATTATAATCCTATGTGATCATATTTGTAGTAAATGCTGAGATAACTGATTTCAAGTTATCGACACAAGCCTATTGTAAGGCAGTTCTATTCATCTTTTCATACGGAATCGTCACCCGACCAAACCATCCATACTCCAGTGATGGAGTGGTAACAATAAATTGTTTTAAAGTTAACTTAACTGTGACTTATTCTAAGAAGTAACCTACAAGTCATATAATTCTATATCACGTTGAAGAGACATGAGACAGAACCATGAATATGTGCGTATAACATTCCCACATCAACATATATATATATATATATATATATATATATATATATATATATATATATATATATATATATATATATATATACTTAGTATATATATATATATATATATATATATATATATATATATATATATATATATATATATATATATATATATATATATATAAAGTATATATATATATATATATATATATATATATATATATATATGTATATGTATATATATATATATATATATATATATATATATATATATATATATATATATATATATATATATATGTTTACTGTATGTCAATGTTCCAAATAAAAAAAAAGTGTTTGAACTGTTCTGGGTAAAGTTTTACAAGATCCCACTGGGGGTTCCCTATAATCGGCAGATATATATATATATATATATATATATATATATTTCTGAAACTATTCATTTCCGACAGGAATGGGTGTCATTTTTGAAGAGAACGGAGCTTTTTCTTCAGAAAAAAGTAGTTTTTTCCCTAGGTTACATTACCCTGTAATAAACTACAATATAACACTGTTTTGATGCAAATGATTGCTGGAAATCTATATTTTTCTAATAATATGTATTTTAGTATTATGACTAAACTACAGGACCCTTTGTATATCAGAGGCCAGTTAGGAATGCATTGTTTTAATATACCTTTTTGCATATTCATCCTTAATCACTTGTTTATGGCTATGACTAAAATATATATCCAGTCACTCTCCTAGGAAACATGTTTTTAATGTAATTTTAATGTTCAAATACTTGAAGGTAGCTGTCCGAGGTAATGTAAAGTATACATTGATAAACCCATGACCCAAGGGATTATTTGAGATTTGGGAGTGTGTGACGACAGCTATAACAGGATGTGAAAATAGACTAAGCTAAATCATTGCATAGGTAACATTTATTTTTGTCTTGTAAACATGTCAGAAGCCTCCCGTGAGAAACAGTTGACCTATTGATCTCTACACCGGAATCTCCTGGCCTCCGATTATAATCCTATGTGATCATATTTGTAGTAAATGCTGAGATAACTGATTTCAAGTTATCGACACAAGCCTATTGTAAGGCAGTTCTATTCATCTTTTCATACGGAATCGTCTCCCGACCAAACCATCCATACTCCAGTGATGGAGTGGTAACAATAAATTGTTTTAAAGTTAACTTAACTGTGACTTATTCTAAGAAGTAACCTACAAGTCATATAATTCTATATCACGTTGAAGAGACATGAGACAGAACCATGAATATGTGCGTATAACATTCCCACATCAACATATATATATATATATATATATATATATATATATATATATATATATATATATATATATATATATATATATATATATATATATATATATACTTAGTATATATATATATATATATATATATATATATATATATATATATATATATATATATATATATAAAGTATATATATATATATATATATATATATATATATATATATATATATATATATATATATATATATATATATATATATATATATGTATATATATATATATATATATATATATATATATATATATATATATATATATATATATTATATATATAAATATATATATTATATATATAAATATATATATTATATAAATATATATATTATATAAATATATATATATATATATATATATATATATATATATATATATATATATATGTATATATATATATATATATATATATATATATATGAATATCTATATCTATATATATTTATATATATATATATATATATATATATATATATATATATATATATATATATATATATATATATATATATATATATATATATATATATATATATATATATATATATATATATATATATATATATATATATATATATATTATATACCTATATATATATATATATATATATATATATATATATATATATATATATATATATATATATATATATATATATATATATATAAATATATATATATATATATATATATATATATATATATATATATATATGTCTTACTTATAACTGTATTCAAACAGTTTAACATGTTTTTTTCGAAAAGGCCCATAAAAGAAAAACAGGAAATATTAATAAATCACACTATATTTCGGACAATAAACATTGACCCTCTTCAGGATATAAAGTAAAAATGAGGAATACAGTGGAGAGTGACGGTTTATATAGGAAAGCAAAAGGGTGTGTTCAATTTATTCTATAGTTGTTATAATTGCTGGAAGGATTAGCCAAATTTAATTATTTAATTACATCCAGGTGCGTCTTCTTATTGTTGAGCCACTCGGAGGAAGTCTTGACTTCTGATGCATGTCTGGTGGTCGGTCTCCGTGGATTATCTTCTTAATGATAGGGTTGAGAAGAGTATTGTCCACTGTGTCAGCTTTCCAATGGCCCCCAGATAGGTTCATTGTGTTTGATTGATTTATGATGGCTGATTCCAGGATTTTCCTTCTGTACGGACAGGTACTCTTAAAAAGCAAAGACGACTCACTCCAGTTAATCTTGTACCCTAAATCCCTAAGGTGAACGAAAATCCCCAAGTTTTCATAGCCATATCTAACAACTCTTTTGTGTTCACATAATCTTTGAGATAGCGAACGGCCTGTTTGCCCAACGTAGACTTTTTCACAATCCCCACATGGTACTTTTTAAATGCCTACCAGCAATACATAGAAACAAATATTCCCCCCTGCATAAGTTGGCCCATCTCGGTTAATTTCATCAACCGATTAGCCACTTGTGCGTTGTATGGGAGAGGTAAGGATGGGATTGTAGTGGTCCACGTGAAATTCGCGAAGTAGGTCCGTTCCCTGATGATAGTGTTAATTCCTTGGTGCTTGTAATTCGTGTATGTACCGATGCAACCGTCAGCTCCAACAAAGACCTGGGAGTGGGACGTGGATCCGTCCGCGCATGATAAATTGAAGCCAGCCTTGTCGTATCGTATCCACAAGCCATTGTTCAATCTGTAATTAAACTTATTATCGTTAAAAGGATAAAGTATTTTCAGACAATCTTCAAGTGTATGGGAGAGAGAATCGTTTAGCACTATACCTGACTCGCATGAATCCATTGATATATGATGGAACTCATAGGAGTCAGCTGTACATACTTTATTATTCATTGCTTCTGAACAGTGAGTTAATTTATGTAAGTCTCTAATGACCGTATATGTGTCGTTATCAGGGGAAATCAATACGTGTCCTGTCAATATGGATATTACTGGACTTGAGTTATTCCTCATGAAAGTTGGGAATGGTGATATTTTGTATGATTGCCAGGCATCGGAAGAATCAAAGGGAACTTTAATCATGATCCTGTAATTTTCAACGATTACTGTAATTAAGCTATAATGAAATTCTAACTTATGGGCGTCTAACAAAGGAACATAACCTATTTTCTTCCTTCCGTTCACCAAAATTAACGTTAGGTCTTTTATTGTTAAAAGATGCGGTGATAAAACACCTTTAGTTGCTAACGTAATAGCTTTCACATAGTCTTTTGATTTCTCAATAAAATGTGAAATTTTAGTATGGATATGATCTATTTATTTAATTATAATACGTTAAAGTTGCCAGCAAGTTTTGTACTTCCATAATCTGACTGATATTACTAGAATGTTCGTTCACCAAACTCATTATTTGATTAATTGATGTTAATTGATTCCCTAGTTCTGATAAAACTAATTCCTTTTCATGGTCATGAAACTCAATTTTCTTATTTTGATTACTGATTTTAAGACTATTTGAAATTCCTAAGCCTAAACTTGCAACAGATCCAAAGATGTTTAGTGCAGCAAAAATAAACGGGTTATGTCTTTCAAGGTTAGTGAGTCGAACTGTCCACATCAGTAGGTCACGAGCCAGAGCTTCTGCCTCGTCAGTCTTATTTTGCAAGTCATATGATAGCATTTCTGCTACGCTTAGTGTTGGTGCAAGCGAACTCTCTGTATTAAAAGGAAAATGTCGTTTTTGCATTTCATTTAATGAAGCAGCAAACCTTGAAAGGTCGCTCTTTAAGCTTGTGATGTCATTCTCTGGGAGGAAAATTGCTTACATATTAACTTCTATAATTATATTGCTTGCTGTAATAAAAACGTCTTCTGTTCTCTCAACTATAGTGCCATATCTAATATCTATATTTTTAGTTTTAGGGCTCTTCCCACACGAGAAAAATGTCTGAGTGAACAATATCACTCCCAACAATAAAAACTTCATTTTGGAAACCTGCAATGAGAAAAATATATGTAATTACTCCTGTATTAAGAAGAGAAAAAATATTATTTACATACAAATATAATACAAGTTTCATGGATACAAAAATTTCCCTCACTTCCTTCTCTCTTGTTTTAATTTCTTATGTGAGCCAATAGTACAATTCTCTCATCACTGGGTTGGGATACGATTTGAACTCTAAATCTATTGGCCGTTAATGTTCCCAATATGTTAAATGGGCCTTCAAACTTAGGTGTCAGTTTGTAGTTGAGTCCTTTACATACATTTACCTGTATGTATATATTATCACCCATGTATATGTTTTAGTTGGCGTCGCTATTTTATCATGATTCTTTTTCATTATAAATTGTGATTCTTTTAAATTCTTTCGAAGGATATCATAACTACTTATGCTTGCGTTTATAACATCCTTTACAGGATTTGATAAATTAGTTGTAGGTGATAATACATGGAAAGACGTTCTAGCTGGGATACCGTACAGTGCCTCGTGCGAAAACATTTTAATAGATACATGATATGAGTGATTCAGAGTACTTAGTACCACAGGTATGGAAATATCACAGTTGATGTCTGATCCCCCTAGTGTAACTCCTAATATGTTTAAAAGCTTCTTATTCGCTCTTTCCACAAGCCCATTCGACTCTGTGTGATAGATCACGGTATTGATTTTCTTTATGCTAAGGAATTCACACAATGAGTTCAGGAAATGATTATTCAATTCTCCACCCGAGTCTGAGATTATCATGTTTAGAATTCCATGCTTACAAATATAGCACTCGTAAAACTTCCTAGCGTATTCGATCACTGTTTTAGTTTTATGCGCTATCAGTTCTGTATATCGAGTCAAAGCATCTCTAATTACTAAGAGGTGCTTATTTCCTCTGTCTGAATCATAAAATCCTGTTAATAAATCTAAATGTATTCTTTCGAAGGGTTGATTGGGCACGGGATAAGCCCCTAGGCTGACAGGTGTCTTCGTGTGTCCTTTGTTTTCCTGACAATTCCGACAATTAGCTATGCGCTTTTTTATATCTGTGAGCATTATATGCCAATAAAACAATGAATTGGCTTTCTGTGACACTATGGAGAGCCCCGGGTGTCCATGCAATGGAATTGCATGCAACCAGTTTAAGACGGTGGGTATAAGTGAGATTGGTTGTTAGTCACCTGTGGTGTATTGCGGGTTTTCCTTGTCACGGATCTACACAGAATATTATCTTTGATTATATAATTCTGCTGCGCATACTTTATATATTCCTTTTCCTTAGGATTTCCGTTCAAAGCATTTATGATTTTTTCTAATTTCTGATCTTTTCTTTGCTCAGTCTGAATTAGTTCAGCGCTCCAGCCCAGATCTTCCTATTCAGATACAGTTTTAACAATAGGCATGGATGTTGATGTATCTATTAATTCAGCTAATGGCTCTGTACAAGATGACACAGGGTTGTGTGATAATGCGTCAGCAATGATATTTGCTTTATCAGGTAAATACCCGATCCTCGCTCCAAAGTCTTGGATGATCAAATGCCACCGAGTTTGTTTGGGGCTGTGACTAAAGCTTTTAAAGAAGTCGGTTAGGGGCTTATGATCAGTAAGAACCTTGCCAGGATAATCGTATATTATGAACTTAAAATGCACTAGTGAATTAACAATAGCTAGCCCTTCCTTGTCTATTTCTGCATATTTACTTTTGAAAGGTCTCAGTTTACGTAAATAAAAAGCTATCAGGAAAAACTGTTTGTCATATTGCTGAAGCAATACCACGACTACTCCTAGGTCTGAGGCGTCTGTTGCAATGAAGAATTCATTACCAAGTTCAGTAAATTTTTAAGATAGGAGAACTACACAGTTCATCTTTCAAGGTATCAAACGCCTGTTGATGCTGCTCAGACCATATGAAATCTACGCCCTTCTTCGTAAGATCGATTAGGGGAGCGGCTATTATTGAATAATTGCGTAGAAAACGCCTGTAATACCCACTACACCTCAAATATTGCTGTATTCCTTTGACATTAGTAGGTATCGTGGACTACTTTAAGATCTTGGCTAGACACCTAAATAGACTAATTCTGTTTTGAAGAATTCACACTAATCTTTACCCTTAAGTTATGCTGTCTTAGTCTCTGTAGCACTAGTTCCAGTTTACGTAGATGTTCTTCTAAGGTATTAGAAAAGATTACAAGGTCGTCCATATTGGCATGCAATATGTCCCCTAACGAGTCTCCAAACACTATGTTAATCATTCTAGTAAATGTTATGGGAGCACAACGTAACCCAAAAGGGATACACAAAAATTCATAATGGCCCCTGGCTTTGCTGAAGGCAGTGTATAGGTTACTATTTTCTTCTAATGATATCTGGTGAAAGCCTTTAAGTGAGCGCAAACTGGTAACATATTTGTTCTGACCAGGCAAAGATAAAGTATCGTCAGTACAGGGCACTGGGAATCGATCAGGGATCGTTTCTTCATTTAAGCGGCTGAAGTCTACGCAGATACGCCATGTTCGATCTTTTTTCGGTACAACTATTAATGGAAAATTATAAGGGTGTTTCGATTTCCTAATGACTCCTTCTTCTAGCATTTTACCTACTTCATCATTTATCTCATTCTGGAATTTCATAGGGAGTCTGTACGAGGGTACATAGATAATTTTCTGCTTGTCTTTTAACCTTTTTTGGTGTTCTATGACATCCGTTTTACCTAAGTATTCATCCGTGGTGGAGAAAACATCAAGCTATTTCGTTAGAAGAACAAAAAATTTCTGCTAAATTTCCTCTTCTTGAATATCTTTATTGATTTTATTTTTTATAGATTGCAAAAGGGATTCATCCGCAACCGATTGAGCGTGATTGATTTCAGCGACGGTAAGAATACAATGTTTATAAACTTCTACATCCAAGATATGTTGATTTTTGTGAATTACTAAAGTGGTATCTAAATGATTACAGACTTCAGTATTACATTGTTGTTGTGAGCCGACTATATAAATAGCTTGTGTGAACCAGAATTCTGTTGGGTCGCGTATATTATTTCTTTATTCATGAGACAAGTGATTGGTTCTTAACCGTACGTTACTGTTTTATTTGTCATCGTTTTATCCAAAACTGATTTTAAGGTATTAGAAGACTTATAGAATTTTCCTTTGATTTACACGCCGTGTTTGGCAGGGACTAAGATAATGTTTTGATTGCCCATAGACGGGTATCCTATAATTACACCTGGATACACATCAATGTTTTGTACAACGATAAAGGTATCGGCAAACGTCCACTTACCGACCTTGTACTGAACATGAGTTACTCCTATTACATTCAATTCATAATTTCCTATACCCGAGAGCCTTACACCGGACTTCTCTATGGGGAAGTTCGAAAATAACAAGTGATGAGTCCTCAAATCCATGATATTACGTGGACTACCAGAGTCAAAAAAGAATGTGAAGGATCGGTGTTCTAAATTTACATCATATAATGGTGGTCGTAACTCATTATGGCTTATTATTGTGTGAATTTTTTGCAAATCTATGGGAACATGCACTGCTTTATTGGATTCGGCCGTGTGTTTCATAGGAAAATCTATTGCCTCACAATGACCTAAAAAATTATTAAATTGACTATTTGATACAAAGGATGTTGATACGAATGACTCAACATCACTCTCTTCCCAATTGAAGTTAACTATGTGGTATTTGCTTTGCTTTGCACATTCTGAAAATTCGTCTGACCTTGCGAGTTCTGGCTAGACGGCCCGGGAACAGAGTTATTCGAAGCACTATCTGTTTGTGTTTGGTTTTGAACTCCCTTGACTTTTAGCTGTTTCATTTTATTAAACTGAGGATTTTTATTTTTATTTCCATATGGAATTGATTGAGGAATTGACTGGGTCTTTCTAGGATTCTTTTGTTGATTACGCGAGTAGCATTGACTATATGAATGGGATGAACGGTTATGTATCGAACAAAATCGCGTTCTACAGTCTGCAATCAAGTGACCTTGGTGTTTGCAATTATAACACATCATCCCTGCAACTTGATTATTATTAACTACGTTTACTTGTTGTGGCTCAGTTTCATTTTTTGCAAAAACTTGAGTAAGCAAGGGATCAAGATCTGTACACTAAGACATGTGTTTCTTTATCTGTTTATATACATCTAATTCTGTATTTTCGGGCGTTAACTTTTTATCAAAACACCGCACTAAAGCCTCAGGCAACATAATTGTCATGCAAGTTAAATATATTAGTCGTAAGAAATCTTTAACGTAGCCTAACTGTGAAATCGTCCCATGTAACTGCCTCTTGAAAAAAAACTCCCATAAGATATGTGCTTGCATCTCCTTTAGCTAAGTCTATAAAACTTTTAGCTTCTTGTAATTGTACAGTTGGGTCTGTTATGCGTTTTGCGTTTAAATGAGCATCTACTGATGAGATCCCTGACTCGAAATTTTGAGGTAAGAGCCTATTGACCCGACCTTCAAAAGGAAGGATAGCTGAACGTGCACTCACTAAAGTTAAAACGAGTTTAGGTTTACTGGGAGTGGGGTTACTCGGTCCGGGAGTTCCAGGTGCCAACATGTTTACTTTAACTGTTTTTCTATCTCTACTATTCCTTGCGAGTCTATCAATATCTCTATATGAATACAGACGTCCACTGCGTAAGCGCATAAGCACTATACAATAAATATATGTTGCAGATTATAATAAAGCCCCCCAAAATAATGATATTAAGACAAAGATATTTCCCAAGAACTTCTGAAAGAAAACGGAATTAGCACAGAGAGAAAAAAAATTCTAGGAGAGAATTTGAAGTTGAATATAGATTCCTTTAATGAAGGAAAATGAAGATTGCACATAATTCACCCCAGCAATAATGGACGATCGACTCGTGACATAAAACACTTCACTGAAAAAAAACTGAATGAATAAAGGATGTACTTAGCTCTGGTATATATATGGGCAAATATCCGATGACGTCAGTTCCTGTCTCTCTCTCGTTTTTTTAATTATTTAGCTGGGTGATGAGCTTCGGCTTGATTTCTCGTTGTGCGTTGTTGAATGTTTTTCTTCTGGATGTGATTCTTGAATGTTTGTTCATTAAACGTGGGTATATATGAAGGAAATTTCTTGGTATTCTTAAGAAGTTTTAATGATGTATGTTGATTGAAGATCCAGTTCCTCAGTTTACATATGATTTATAGTTGATATTTGATAAGTTCATTACTTCGGTAGATGAAGATACTTCGTTGTAATTGTAGATTCATTACTGTTGTAACTGCTGATTGTTATAGTTGTAATCTCTGGTGGTTAAAGTTGTAATCGTTGGTTGTTAAAGTTGTAATCGTTGGTTGTTAAAGTTGTAATCGCTGGTTGTTAAATTGCAATCGCTGCCACCAATTGTTGGAGTGAGAATGTTATAAGCACACATTCGTGGTTCTGTCTCATGTCTCTTCAATGTGATATAGAATTATATGACCTTTAGGATAAATCTTAGAATAAGTCACAGTTAAGTTAACTTTAAAACAATTTATTGTTAGCGCTCCATCATTGGAGTATGGATGGTATGGTCGGAAGACCATTCCGTATGAAAAGATGAATAGAACTGCCTTACAATAGAATTGCGTCGATAACGTGACATTAGTTATCTCAGCATTCATTGCAAATATGATCATATAGGATTATAATCGGAAGCCAAGTGATTCCGGAGTAGAGATCAATAGGTCAAATGTTTCTCATGGGAGGCTTATGACATGTTTACAAGGCAAAAATAAATGTTACCTATGCAATGATATAGCTTAGTCTATTTTCACATCCTGTTATGGCTGTCGTCACAAACTCCCAACTCTCCAATGATCCCTTGGGTCATGGGTTTATCAGTATATACATTACACACACACACAAACACACACACACACACACACACACATATATATATATATATATATATATATATATATATATATATATTCTTATATATATATATATATATATATATATATATATATATATATATATATATATATATATATATATATGTATATATATATATATATATATATATATATATATATATATATATGGTTATATATATATATATATACCTATATATATATATATATATATATATATATATATATATATATCATAAACAAAATCATCTCTTCCTTTACCTATTGATGCACCTCAGCCATGTAGGCCTAGGTCTTCCAATTTTTCTAGTGACTTATGTTTCACCAGCTGAACGTTTGGTGAACTAATCTCCCTTGATGAGCGGGAAGAGCAAGCCTAAATCCTCTCCATCTACTCCTCATCATGATTTCATACACATATGGCACTCAACTTTCATTTCTAATTCTATCCTGTCACCTAACTCCCAAAAATTCTTCTGAAGTATTTATTTTAAAATCTACTAACTCTATGGGAGATTCTTTTTCATAGTAACA
>NC_090748.1:33848247-33865747 GCF_036898095.1 Palaemon carinicauda
CTCCTGATATTCTGCAAACTCTATAGCAGTGCCCACATAAATGCATACCTCATTATTTGTAAAAGTACAGCACATCTCCTTTCATAATTATTTTTACTCTTACAGTTCATGTAAAAACTCTGATATTTGTACCTCATGAATATAGGTTGCTTTCATGCCTTTTTTTTTTTTTTTGTGATAGTCATGCAGTTCCAATTACTTGGAGAAATACTTGGATGAGACATTTCAATCTTCCTTAAAAAAAGAAAAAAAAAAAAAAAAAAAAAAACATCCAATGTGTCTTACATTCATCTTTAAGTGAGTTTAGTTGTGTGTTCATTTCGAAAGCGTGTTCGATCACGATCATAAATACTTATAAACAAGACAAATAACCGCATGGCTATAAACGACAGCAGACGCCAACATTGCAAAATAATACAGAATAAGTAGTAGGTTGGCCAGGCAACCACCCACCCGTTGAGATACTACCGCTAGAGAGTTATGGGGTCCTTTGACTGACCAGACAGTACTACATTGGATCCTTCTCTGTGGTTACGGTTCTTTCCCTTTGCCTACTCATACACTGAATGGTCTGGCCTATTCTTTACAGATTCTCTTCTGACCTCATACACCTGATAACACTGAGATTACCAAACAATACTTCATCGCCCAAGGGGTTAACTACTACACTGTAATTGGTCAGTGGCTAATTTCTTCTCGGTAAGAGTAGAAGAGACTCTTTAGCTATGGTAAGTAGCTCTTCTAGGAGGACACTTCAAAATCAAACCATTGTTCTCTAGTCTTGGGTAGTGCCATAGCCTCTATACCATGGTCTTCCACTGTCTTGGGTTAGAGTTCTCTTGCTTTAGGGTACACTCGGGTACACTATTCTATCTAATTTATCTTCCTCTTGTTATGTTAAATTATTTAAAGTTTATATATGAAATATTTATCTTATTGTTGTTACTGTTCTTAAAATAGTTTATTTTTCCTTATTTCCTTTCCTCACTGCGCTATTTTCCCTGTTGGGCCCCCTGGACTTATAGCATCCGGCTTTTCCAACAAGGGTTGTAGCTTAGCAATTAATAATAATTAAAATAATGAGGAAAATAGTTGTGCTAATGTAAGCTAATTTAGAGTTGGACTGTATAACCCTAGCAAATGTAAATTCAGCGGATGGAGTATCGTTTGCATATAAAACACAACTTATACTCTCGTAAACTTATTCATTTGCGTTTCTTATCGTGGCCCAAGCATACTGTATGTAGAACAATATCAATTAAATTATTATGAAATACTATACACAATATACATTATAATTACCAACTTTATCCAATTCACTTGTGCACGCATACACAGATGCACACACACAAATCATGCATCGGTCCAAAAAACATTTTGCTTTGAAACTTTTCAATGAAAGCTAGTATAAGCACACAAAATATAATAAAAGAGTTATATGATGATAATATTAATAATAATTGTAATATTACTATAACATGTTAGGACCTGAAGTAGCAGCACTCAAAACTTTAATGATGGATATCATTATATGGAGAATACGCTCAGCTAACGGCTTATCCTAAATGAAAATCGTATATTATTGTGAAAAAGGTTATTATAACTCTCGTATGAGCGTTCCATAACATTTCATATCGAAATCTATTTCAGTCGATTACACAGAACTTGATTAACCGACCGAATATGATATTTTAACTGATGGAGAAGAGAGCTAATTGCAGTGCGCTGATAGCTGTATGCAATCCATTATATATAATGGAAAATATTTCCTTTATTGAAATTTGAATGGAATTCCGAAAATGAATGTCCTTTTGTTTGTCGGTGGAACTATTTCGTCCGTTATGATGATGACCTTAAAGTTTGTTTATAGTTCCATTTTACGATTGATAGGCTGTAGGTCAACCATACATTTCAAATGATGGTCTTCTATTTGCAATATACTTTAGGCTTCTCGGTGATGAACGTTTTCCTGATCATAGTAGCCCATTTAATGCTCAATATACTAAAAGGGTTTAAATCTCAACCATGAATAACACAGATAAGGAATGCGTTACCGTTATGTCACAGTTTTACAAACAAAACATGCGGCCCTCAGAAGGGTCCACCATCAGTAGGATATGGTTGGCAGAAATGCTGTTAGATACCACTTAACGATGCATCCACCTGTTGTATAATTCATTATGAAGAGAGTGAGGTTTAATTATTTAAAGAAGTGCATAGAGTATGTTTTTATATTGTTAATACTTGTCAATTTTTAACAATATAGCGCTTCATATTTGATAAGAAATAAATGTTTTCAACAAAACATTATAACATAAATGATTTGTGTAATGTGGGTACAAAGCAGGCTTATCATCATTATCTACAGGTTCCTAGTAGCCATCGACATCATCATCTACCGGTAAGAAGGCAAGGGCAACAAAACAGCGCATTTTAAGTCTAAAACTGTCATCTAGGTGATATCTGCTTTTCATTCCTTCTTGAACTATATGCTTGTACACATTTTGCCCTAAATGAAACAAGAAGCACGCCAAATTTGAGGCAGGAAACTATTCAAGAAATCCATTACGCACGGCTTTTTCTAAATCCATAAGTATGAAATATGGGCCTTCGTAATATTCTATATGTTTTGGCATTTGTTTGATGGCAATGCAGACAATCGTGGGACATTTAAATTATCGATCTTTATGTGCACCATATATAATTGAAAAAAATATACCAGAACAGCATTTAAATGTTCCGTCTGCCGCCCAAGTCTTGTACACTTTTAAATGTCTCAGCGCTTCATCACTTGCAAATATCAATATTCTGCTTGAAGCTTCGATTCCACTATCATACTTTTAAAAAAATTCATTAGTGTCTAAGCAAGAGAATTCAGTTGGAATGGAGAACCCAACATTTGTTTGTGGGGTTGCAGGATAATTAGAAACTGCTTGCCTGCAACGTCTGATATTCTTACTGAGTTGTCCCAACCAAGGAATTTGTGATAAAGCACATTCGTTCAACTTTTCAACTTCACCAGCAATTATTGAGCGAGGTGCATCACGAGATGAAATTGACTTTGCTTCAATATTTGTGACCACAGTCTTCGCATTTATTTCTGCGGCTGTTGAAGCATGATGTGGATACCAACCTTCTTAATCACTATATATTTTTAATCAGTATGAAGTCTCGCCTTGCTTGCACGATTTTCACACCGCCAGTAGATCTGCAGTCTATCTGCACTCTCATTATTCATAGTATATATATATAATTCTCTTCATAAACAACTTTCTTTTTTCCTTTCTCTGAAATTATAATCTTGCAGGTAGACATGTTGTTGGATGGGTGTATTCTTTAGAAGTAACTCCATCTAAGTAAGAACCTTTCGTTTCCAACCGTCAAAACAGGAAAATAATAAATAAAACAGTTAAACAAGCTAGTGTCTTTTAACTTGAGGACAAATTACCCAACGACGAATTGACTTGGGGACAAATTCAGCAACGATGAATTCAGCGCGACGAATTGGGCAACGACAAAGTTACCAGGGACGAATTGTCCTGGTACCATTTTCCTAAAGTTGCTACACCAAATACTACCCTATGCTTATAAGATTTTATCTAGCAAGTGTTTATTGAATACATTTTGCTTTGGATAGGAAAAGCCTTATCAAAATTCTAACACATATAATTTGTAGCAGTTATTATAAAAAGATAATACTTTATTCTCTTGACCCTATGTTTTCATCTATTTTATTACCGAAGTGTAACTACGCAAAACATTTTATTGTTGTATATGGAATGAGCATGGATTTTCTATGTTACTTTATCCCCACTATGCAAAAAAACTACTCCATGATTATGTCAATGTTGTTATCAGAAACGAAGAAAATTTAAATATTGATAAAAATATTCACTCTTTGTAGAGCGAAGAGCTGTGTACCTTGTGGTAGTCAATTTCGTTAATGAAAAATTCACTGGATAGAAAGCTTTCTTTATGCGTTGGGAAGTGTTTTGAAACAAAATAGATTATTTCTGTTGAGTTTAGATATTATTTAATTGATAATAGTTTGATGATAAGTTTAGCTGATGAAACAATTACTGTCATATATAAACAGTGGTTTCGTAAGTAAACACACACATACATACATATATATATATGTAATGATTAGAATAGTTAATATTACATGTTTAAAACAAATGACGTAATATGTCATGTTGGTTGGAAGAGCTAACCCTGGGATTTGCTGTAGTCATCCAAATTGTAAACAGGACGTATAATGCAAACCTCGGCAAATTGACATTCTTTCTTAACGTCAACACATTGTCTCCTCGTGTGAAAGTTTGTGACGTCACCGGATGCAGGTGTCTTTCGATTCCGTCACGTGGCTAAATTAAACCAAGCATACGATATCTGTGATATCGATAATTTATTCAGTTCATATCTAAACTTCACCAGAATTGGTCATCTGGACCAACACAGCTTCCTCCAGTGATGGAGATGTTTAACTCTGTTGTTTTATAGAATAAAACTTAAAAACTATTAAGATGTATTCAGTTAATCAATTTAAATACATCTGAAAACAACTCATACTCAAATGTGTGCTTAAGACAGTAGCACGCCAATAAATGGTGGCAGCGATTAAACTCTAAGACAGCGATTAAACTCTAAGACAGCGGTTAAACTCTAAGAATTAGAGAAAAATCTTCAAGACTTCAAAATAATAGCTGTAAAACCAGAGAAATATCTTCAAGACTTCAACATAAAAGCTGTAAAACCAGAGAAAGATCTTCAAGACTTCAAAATAAAAGCTGTAAAACCTGAGAAAGATCTTCAAGAACTCAACATTATCTACAAGAATCTACAATTTTGACTAAGTCCAACGGAAAAGCTAACATCAACATATGTTAGTATACAACCTGAATCTTCAATCAACATCCTAGGAAACCCAAGGACTGGCGTTCAACAATTGCAAGACATATCCAGGAAGAACTACATTCAACAAGAATCTAGAACGAGACATCGCTAACAAAACATCAAGAGAGAGAGAGAGAGAGAGAGGACGTGTCGACTTCATATATAAGCTAAGTACAGATATTTTGTATTCATTCCAGTTTGGGCAGTGAAGTGTAGTTATCACAAGTAGTTAGTCGATTATTACTGGGGTGAGTGAATTCCTAAACTTTGTTATAAGAAACTCCGAATTCTCATTTAGAATTTTTCTTTCTTTGTGCTAATTCCTTTTTCTTTCAGAAACTCTTGGGGGGAAATGTTTTGGGATTAGTAACATTGTTGGGGGAATTTTATTATACATATGCGTTTACGCAGTGGGCGTCTGTACTCATATAGATATTTTGATAGAATTGAAAGGGGTCAAAGAGATAGAAAAAAAAAATACAGCAGTCATGGCTCCTCCCGTCAGCCCTACCCCTGGACCTAGTGGTGTAGGCCAGGCTAATCCTCCTCCAATTGTGACGCTTGTAAATGCCAGGTCAGCAATCCTTCCTTTTCAAGGTCGGGTCAACGGGTTCTTGCCACAAAATGTGGAGTCATGGATTTCATCCGTTGATGCCCATTTAAATGCCAAACAAATCGTAGATCCTTTTGTACAATTACAAGAAGCTAAAAGTTTTATAGATTTTTCTAAGGGGGATGCGAGTGCGTATTTAAGAGGTGTTTCATTTCAAGAAGCAGTTACTTGGGATGATTTCAAAGTTAGGTTACGCGCGATCTATGGGGGTGAGGAAGCCTTGGATGTAGTGTTAACGTTACGAAATACACTTAATCAAGCCACTATGAATCGGCTTAATGTTGTTGAGAGAGCAGCTCTCATAGCTGATAGGCTTAACGAATATCAGGACATTTTAGGTAATTCCACTTGGGTTACTAACGATAACATCTCCGTGAAAGATTTTTTACGATTAATGTATTTAACTTGCATGACACTTATGTTGCCTGAAGCTTTAGTGCGGTGCTTTGATAAGAAGTTAATGCCTGCAAGTACGGAATTGGATGTCTATAAACAGATAAAGAAACACATGTCCAAGTGTCCAGATCTCGATCCCGTGTTAACTCAAGTTTTTGCTAAGAATGAAACAAAACCACAAACAGTGAACGTAATTAACAGTCCAGTAGCGGGTGTGACGTGTTACAACTGCAAACGTCAAGGTCACATAAGCGCAGACTGTAGAACGAAATTTTGCTCAGTTCACAACACAGCATCACATTCTTATAGTCAATGTTACGCGCGTAAGACACAACAATATCCTAGAAATACACAGTCAATTCCACAGTCAGTTCCATATGGAAATAAAAAGAAAAATCCTCATTTTAACAATAAGAAGAAACAACAAAATGTCAATGCCGTTCAGAGTCCGAAACAAACAAACACTTCTTCAAATATCGCTGAGCCTGGGCCGTCAAACCAGACCTCGCAAAGTCAGTCTAATTTTCAGAATGTGCAGAGCAAAGCAAATACCACATAGTTAACTCTAGAGGGGAAGAGAGTGATGTTGGGTCAAGGTCATTCATGTCAACATCAATAGTATTGAATAATCAATTTAATGTTTTATCAGATAATTGTGAGACAATAGATTTTCCTATGAAACACACGGCCGAATTAAGTAAAACAGTGCATGCTCCCGTAGATTTGCAACGAATTCATACAATAATAAGCCAAAATGAGTTACGGCCAACCTTATATGCTGTAAATTTAGAACACAAATCCTTTACGTTATTTTTTTACTCTGGTAGTCCACGTAATATTATGGATTTGAAGACGCATCATTTGTTGTTTTCGAACTTTCCGATTGAAAAATCAGGAATTAGACTTTCAGGTATAGGAAATAATGAATTAAACGTCATAGGCATAACTCATATTCAGTTCAGAGTCGGTAATCGCACGTTTGCCGATACATTTGTTGTTGTAAAAAACATTAATATGTATCCAGCTGTAATTATAGGATACCCATCTATGGGAAATCAAAACATTATCTTAGCTCCTGCCAAGCACGGCGTGTATATCAAAGGGAAATTCTATAAGTCTTCTAATACCTTAAAGTTAGTTTTGGATAAAAAGGAGACGACAAATGTAACCGTAACGTACGTTGAAGAACCAATAACTTGTCTCACTAATAAAGAAATAATATACGCGACCCAGCAGAATTCTCGTTCACCCGTAATATCATCTTGCACGCAATATATCGAACCAAACATACCTTCGAATTTAATAGTGCAAATAAAGAAAACACTACCGGGATCTGAAATATTAATCCTTTCCGATACTTTGAAAACCAACGGATTGTCTGTCACACAAGCTATTTATACAGTAGGCTCACATCAGCAATGTAATATCGAAGTCTGTAATCATTTAAATAACACTTTAGTAATTCACAAAAATCAACATATCTTGGATGTAGAAGTTTATAAACATCGTATTCTTACCGTTGCTGAAATCAATCACTCTCAATCAGTTGCGGATGAATCCCTTTTGCGATCTATTAAAAATAAAATCAGTAAGGACATTCAAGACGAAGAAATTCAGCAGAAAATTTTTGAACTTTTAACTAAATATACAGATGTCTTTTCCACTACGGATGGATCCTTAGGAAAACAGATGTGATCGAGCATCAAATAAGGTTAAAAGACAAGCAGAAAATTATATATGTACCCTCGTACAGACTCCCTATGAAATTCCAGAATGAAATAAATGATGAAGTAGGTAAAATGTTAGAGGAAGGAGTCATTAGAAAATCAAATAGCCCTTATAATTTTCCTTTAATAGTTGTACCGAAAAAAGATCGAACATGGCATATCTGCGTCGACTTTCGTCGTCTAAACAAGGAAACGATCCCTGATCGATTCCCAGTGCCATGTACTGACGATATTTTGTCTTTGTTAGGTCAGAATAAATATATTACCAGTTTGGACTTACTTAAAGGCTTTCACCAGATATCATTAGAAGAAGATAGTATCCCATACACAGCCTTCAGCACAGCCAGGGGACATTATGAATTTTTACGGATGCCTTTTGGTTTACGTTGTGCTCCTATAACATTTACAAGAATGATTAACATAGTGTTTGGAGACTTGTTAGGGGATATATTGCATGCCTATATGGATGATCTTGTAATCTTTTCCAACACCTTAGAAGAACATCTACGTAAGTTAGAACTAGTACTACAGAGATTAAGACAACATAACTTAAGGGTAAAGATTAGTAAGTGTGAATTTTTCAAAACAGAATTGATATATTTGGGTTTCATGGTGTCAAGCCAAGGTCTTAAAGTAGTCCATGATAAGGTGTCGGCTATACGTAATTTTCCCATACCTACTAATGTCAAGGGAATACAACAATTTCTGGGTTGTAGTGGATATTACAGGCGTTTTATACGCAACTATTCAATAATAGCCGCTCCTTTAACTGATCTTACGAAGAAGGGCGTAGATTTCATATGGTCTGAGCAACATCAACAGGCGTTTAATACTTTGAAAGATGAACTGTGTAGTTCTCCTATCTTAAAATTTCCTGACTTCGGTAAGGAATTCTTCATTGCAACAGACGCCTCAGACTTAGGAGTAGGAGGGGTATTGCTTCAGCAATATGATAAACAGTTTTTCCCGATAGCTTTCTATTCTCGAAAATTGAGAACTTCCGAAAGTAAGTATGCAGTAATAGACAAGGAAGGACTAGCTATTGTTAATTTGCTAGTGCATTTTAAGTTCATAATTTACGGTTATCCCGTTAAGGTTCTTACTGACCATAAACCACTAACAGAGTTCTTTAAAGGCTTCAATCACAGCCCTAAACGAACTCGGTGGCATTTGATCATTCAAGATTTTGGCGCAAGAATCGGGTATTTACCTGGGAAAGCAAATATCATTGCGGATGCATTATCACGCAACCCCGTGTCATCTTGTACGGAGCCTTTAGCTGAATTAATAGATATATCAACATCCATGCCTATTGTAAAAACAATATCTGAACAAGAAGATTTAGGACTGAGCAAAGAAAAGATCAGAAAATAGAAACAATTATAAATGCTTTGAAAGGCAATCATAAAGAAAAGGAATATATAAAGTATAAGCAGCAGAATTATATAATCACAGATAATATTCTGTGTAGGACTGTGACAAGGAAAACCCGCAATACACCACATGTAACTAACGACCAGGTAGTAGTACCAATCTCACTTATTTCCACTGTCCTGAATTGGTTGCATTCAAATCCATTACATGGACACCCTGGGTTCTCATTAATGTCACAGAAAGCCAAATCATTGTTTTATTGGCATACAATGCTTACAGATATAAAAAGACACATAGCTAATTGTCGCACATGTCAGGAAAACAAAGGGCATACGAAAACACCTGTCAGCCTAGGAGCTTATCCTGTTCCCAATCAACCCTTAGAAAGAATACATTTAGATTTGTTAACAGGATTTTACGAGTCAGACAGAGGAAATAAGCACCTCTTAGTAATTATAGATGCTTTAACTCGATATACAGAACTAATAGCGCTTAAAACTAAAACTGCGATTGAATGCGCTAGGAAGTTTTACGAGTGTTACATTTGTAAACATGGAATTCCACACATGATAATCTCAGACTCGGGTGGTGAATTTAATAATCACTTTCTTACCTCATTGTGTGAATTCCTCAACATAAAGAAGATTAATACCATGATATATCACCCAGAGTCGAATAGGCTAGTGGAAAGAGCAAATAGGAAGATATTAAATATATTGAGGGTAACACTAGGGGGATCAGACCCCAACTGGGATATTGCAATTCCGGCGGCACTGAGTACTCTGAATCATTCATATCATATATCAATTAAAATGTCACCGCATGAAGCATTGTATGGTACCCCAGTTAGAACACCTTTCCATGTATTAACGCCTACAACTAATCTATCAAATCCTTTAAAAGAATGTATAAATGCAAGTATAAGTCGATATGATATCCTTCGAAAGAATTTAGAAGAATCACAAATCATAATGAAAAGGAATCATGATAAAATAGCGAAACCAACTAAAACATATACCGTGGGTGATAACATCTATATTCAAATCAATGTCAGAAAAGGGCTCAACTATAAACTAACACCAAAGTTTGAAGGCCCATTTAACAATTTGGAAACATTAACGGCCAATAGGTTTAGAATTCAAAACGTAGACCAACCCACGGATGAGAGAATAGTACCATTGTCTCACATAAGAAATTAAAAAGAAAAGAGAGGAAAAGAAGTGAGGGAAAATTCTGTTCTGTTTTATGTGATTAAAAGTTTTCTTTTTAATACAGGAGTAATTACATATATTTTTTCTCGTTACAGGTTTCCAAGATGAATTTTTTGTTGTTGGGAGTGATATTGTTCGCTCAGACATTTTTCTCGTATGGGATGAGTTCTAAGACTAAAAATATATATTTTAAATATGGCAATATAGTCGAAAGACAAGAAGACATTTTTATTACATCAACCAACGTAATTGTCGAAGTGCATATGCAAGCAATTTTTCTTCAAGAGAATGATGTCACTTGCTTAAGAACCGCCATTTCAAGGTTTTCTGCATCATTGGATGAGTTGCATAGAAGACATTTTCATTTGACTACTAAGAGTTTGCTTGGATCAACATTAAAAGTTGCAGAGATGCTATCTGATGACTTGAAAAATAAGACTGGTGAGACAGGATCTTTGGCTTATGACCTTTTGATGTGGACTGTAGGACACGAACATAAAGAAAGACGGAATCCGTTCATTTATGCTGCATTAAGCATCTTTGGGTCTGTTGCGAGTTTAGGTTTAGGAATTTCCGATCGTCTTAAAATTAGTAATCAAAATAAGAAAATTGAGTTCTTGACTCATAAAGATGAATTGATTGTGTCAGAACTAAGGGATCAGTTAGCTTCAATCAATAAAATTATGGATTTTTTAAATGAACATTCAGATAATATCGTTCAAATCATGGAAGTACAGGATTTGTTGGCAACATTAACGTATTGTGATTCAGGGATAGATCACATACATAACAGAATTGCACATTTCATTGAGAAATCCAAGGATTATGTAGAAGGTATCACGTTAGCAACTAAAGGTGTATTGTCGCCCCATTTGTTGCCTATACGTTACTTAAAATTATTTCTGGAGAACGGAAGGGATAAACTAGGCTATGTTCCTTTGTTAGACGAACATAGGTTAGAATTTTATTACAGCCTAATTACAGTAAACGTAGATAATAACAAGATTAGGATTACAATTCCCTTTGATTCTTCTGATGCCTGGCAATCTTACAGGATATCACCATTTCCGACTTTCATGACGAATCACTCAAATCCAGTAATATCCAGTTTGACAGGACACGTATTGATTTCCCCAGACAAGGAAACATATACGGTCATTAAAGACTTAAATCAATCAACTCACTGTTCAGACGCAATGGATAGAAAAATATGTACAGCTGACTCATTTGAATTCCGTAAAAACTTAATGGATTCATGCGAGTTAGGTATAGTGCTAGACGGTGCTCTCTCCCATACAAGTGAAAATTGTCTGGATAGGCTTTATCCCTTTGACAATAAAGAATTCAATTGCAGACTGAATAATGGCTCGTGGATACGATACGACAAGGACGGCTTCAATGTATCATGCCCTGACGGATCCACATCCTTCACCCACATCTTCGTCGCAGCAGATGGTTGTATCGGGACTTCCCCGAATTCCATGGTGACTGGTCTACGGACAATCATCAGAGAACGAGCCTACTTCGTGAACTTCACGTGGACCTCTACAATGCCAGCACTTCCTCTCCCATACAACGGAAATGTGGCAAAGCGGTTGATGAAACTTACCGAAAAGGACCACCTGTCACCGACTTATAAAGAAATTCTTCACCCCATACTGCTGGCTGGTTTGTGTTTCACGGTGGTGATATTTATCGCCGTGAACATCCTTGTTTGGCGTAGGTTACGGCACAGCAAGCAGCTAAAAAGGAATGAGTTGCATAGCCCTGACAATACCCCCTATTTAATCCAGTTCAAAGCTGTTTGAGTGGCCACCTCATTCGCTAAGGGAGTAATTTGTCGGGAAGATGTTTGTATGAAAAGCTGATTAGTACGCTAGTAATATGTAATTAAAGAAATTCTCTACATTTGCATTGTTAAAAATACATTTAAAACAACATTTAAAAAATAAATAAAATAAAAAAGGATATAAATCATTTTTTTCTCTCGGCATCTAATAAAAATATATAAGCCGGAATGTTAAAAAAGAAAAGAGAAAAAAAAATATAATAAAATATATAACAGAATCTATAGGCATCTAATAAAATATATCAGCCCTATATATAAATATATATATATGTACGAAACCATGGTACGTGTACGTACCAGGAATTCGTGTTTGTGCACTAAAAATTGAGTATCTTGTTTCTGACAAAGGTAACAATTATTCTTTATCAAGTTACCGAATCATATGTAAGTCAGAATTTATTTTGTTTTTTGGTACCATGTAATCATTTGCTAGCAATGTACCATATATATGATCTTGGTTTTATCATGCATTTCTCTTTTTGCTTTGGTAATATCTTTTTTGTATGCATTATTGTTATTATTTTTGATGTGCCTATTTTGGACATTCGTCCTCAGTTGATTATGGCTAAAGTTAAACAAAGAATAATGCGTATGTCCAGTCACACCTAATAACCATGTTTCGGCTTGTTGTTAAATTTTTGTAAAAAAAATTGAGATAGCTGGCCGAGCTAATGTAATGATTAGAATAGTTAATATTACATGTTTAAAACAAATGACGTAATATGTCATGTTGGTTGGAAGAGCTAACCCTGGGATTTGCTGTAGTCATCCAAATTGTAAACAGGAGGTATAATGCAAACCTCGGCAAATTGACATTCTTTCTTAACGTCAACACATTGTCTCCTCGTGTGAAAGTTTGTGACGTCACCGGATGCAGGTGTCTTCCGATTCCGTCACGTGGCTAAATTAAACCAAGCATACGATATCTGGGATATCGATAATTTATTCAGTTCATATCTAAACTTCACCAGAATTGGTCATCTGGACCAACACAGCTTCCTCCAGTGATGGAGATGTTTAACTCTGTTGTTTTATAGAATAAAACTTAAAAACTATTAAGATGTATTCAGTTAATCCATTTAAATACATCTGAAAACAACTCATACTCAAATGTGTGCTTAAGACAGTAGCACGCCAATATATATATATATTTATATATACATATATATATATATATATATATATATATATATATATATAATTATATATATATATATATATAAATATATATATATATATATATATATATATATACTATATATATATATATATATATATATATATATATACTGTATATATATATATGGAATGGAAGATGAAATATCATTGGAAAGAGATAAGATTAATGAGTAGAATCGATTAGGTATTTAGGAACTATGATCTCCATAAGAATTAGAGTTTAGTGAAAGATTTAAAAAATCAAATCAGACAATGGCTAGGTTATGTAAAATTTGGAAATCAAATAGCCTGAAATTACATATATAAATGAGACCATATATCAGTTGAGTGAGATTGATGTCACTCTATAGACATGAGTCATGTTATGACAATAAAACAATCTCCAATAGCTTTAGAAGATTTGAGAACAAATCCTCAGAAGGATATTGGGAGTTAAAGGGTTGGACAGGATTAGAAATGAGACTATAAGAGAGGTTACTCGAGTGCCATATGTGGACAAGATAATGATGAAGGGTAGATGGAGATGGTTTAGGCATGCTGTTCGCACTCCCCAAAACAGATGAGTCACCAAACGTTAAGCTGGGCTCCAAAAAGCACTAGAAGAATTGAACACCCAGGCCTACAAGGCTGAGGACTATGCAGCTCTAAGTAGGAGACGATGAATGGAGAAGTATTGAAATGGAAGCTAAATATAGAGACGACTGGCGAAATCTAAACGATGCCATTGCGTCGTTAGGCGTAGGAGGAGTTGATGATGATACACACACACACAAACACACACACACACACATATATATATATATATATATATATATATATATATATATATATATATATATATATATATATATATATATATATACATATATATATATATATATATATATATATATATATATATATATATATATATATATATATATATATATATATATGCAGAAGAACCACAGGGAAAATAAAAATACGAAATATACGCTTAATTCCTGACTAGTATCGTGATACTTCTTCAGAGGACTGATTTATTGAGAGAGGTTTCTTTACATTTTATAGGGAAAGCAAACGTACAAACATACATATAAAGATTTAAAGAACAATGACACTCCCATACCAGCTACCTGGGCTTCATCAGGTGTTAAGTGGTCGGAGTCCCCTAGCTCATTAGACACCTGCCAAAAAGGGTCATTCCTAGAGGCGGGTAAATTCTTGTTTTCCAGTAGAGTTTATTTATACATATATTGGTCAAGGAATGTATAAACTCGACGCCTTTATATGTAAAGAGATTTGTAAGCTATATAAAAAAACATTAACCACTTAATGTAGAATTGAATGTATTGTGAATAATTAACGTTACTGTGAAATAAATATTTAGACCTAAGCTACCATTCATTAAAGGGTAAAATTATTTTATATAGTATGCATAAGTATATTGTCATTATATAGTGTTATGCTAGATAAAAGTATTGATATATACATGATTATATGTTTTTGATATTAATGTTGTATGTCTATAAATGTATATGTACATATGTATATATATATATATATATATATATATATATATATATATATATATATATATATATATATATATATATATATATATATATATATATATATATATATATATATATATGTATATGTGAATATGTATGTATATATATGTATATTTGTGTATGTTTTGGTTATGTATTTATATACATAAGGCTACCGTGTTTTCATATAAATAAACTGTACTGGAAATCAAGAATTTACCCGCCTCTAGGAATGACCCTTTTTGGCAGGTGTCTAATGAACTTGGGGACTCCGCCCTCTTAACACCTGACGAAGCCCAGGTAGCTGGTATGGGAGTGTCATTGTTCTTTAAATCTCTATATGTATGTTCGTACATTTGCTTTCCCTATAAAGTGTAAAGAAACCTCTCTCTCAATAAATCAGTCCTCTGAAGAAGTATCACGAAACTAGTCAGGACTTAAGCGTATATTTCGTATTTTTATTTTCCCTGTGGTTCTTCTGCATCTGAGCATTATGTTTTCCTGTGATTTTGACGCATACATATATATATATATATATATATATATACATACAGTAAATATATATATATATATATATATATATACATACAGTAAATATATATATATATATATATATATGTATATATATATATGTATATATATATATGTATATATATATATATATATATATACAAAAGCTAAAAATGGAATAAGAAGTGGGTCCCAAATTCATGATGGTCCTTCGGTCCTTCGGTCTGTTAACTCCATTAATTATGCATTGTAAAATTGATTTTGAAGCTGTTCGTGATTGTGGTTGTTTGTTTGACAGAAATAACTTTTTTCACCTGAGAAATACAGATTTTTTTTGTCGTTTTACTTAATATTAATTCAATAATTAATTGTTATAGGTCACGATCTATTTGAGATTTCTGTTTAGAATCACTCGATAGCAGCCTATACTGAGCAGTTGTATTGATTTTATTCTAAACTAGAGGACTTCGTTGCTTTGACGCATTGCCTTGTTGCCTTGGTGGGCAACATTGGAATATTTACCTGAATCCCGTGCTATGGCCTTATAGCAAAACCTGTGCACTTTTTCATATTGAGATTCTGCTCCATTGCTCACCTATATCGCATGTTTATACTTTCACATATTCCATGATTAGTATTTATCATCGTTAATAGTATCATCATTCCTTTCTACCTTATTAGATGTTGATAAACAATCCTGAAGTTAAAACAATGACATACAATACAGTTTTTGAAAAAGCAAATAAGAAAAACCTTTGTTCACCTTTTAATATTGTATTATGCATTTAAAATTAAGAAAGTCTTAACGGTACATATTCTAGCCATCATCAACCCACATAAGAGACATCTTCTTGGCAGTTTAAGTCTTTAACCCTGGAACGGTTCTACAATTTTTTATAACACTGAAAGCCAGGCGCTGTTGATATGACCCTACCTCTCGTTTGGCCTCTAGTTTAGCTAGAGGCCCAGGGTCAAAACAAGCGTGTCAAGCATAACGAGATCAAGGTATTGATGCTCATTTTGATGTCCTGGATCAATTGGCGCCCTGCCAGGTCAGGTCAAGATAAAAATTTTGCTAATATCTTATTGAACTTATTACACCTATACCAATCAGGATAAAGGAAGGGAGAATAAACCATCATGTCCCTTTCATCGAATAGCTCTGGATGGTTAACTTTTTTACCTTTGAATATTAATTCTTAGATTTTACCTTAATGAAGGTGGGAGTTATGTGTAACTATCGGAAACGGCTATCCAGAAACATAAAAGTTTAGCGTGTTTTACATGTGCGGGACTTTGAGACTGGTGGCTATTCTCATGTACTTGTTAGGAGTGAGAAAACAAAATTTGTCACAGTATATGTGCCGCTACCTACCATGTGCCAAGTTCCACCAATCGAGCAGCGGCCGGCACCATAATATTTCTTTGGCTAACGCATCGAATGATGACACCCCAGTCACGATCGCCCCAGTTATTTGGCCTTGAACACACTCACACACATAATCTAAAAAATCTTAGGCTCATCTGAAACACACCTTCGAGGAAATGAAAGAAACTTACAGCGATGCGGCCAAATCATATGATGTAAAACACTAGCATCATCAGTTCCAGTGTGGTTGAGAATCTGTTGAAACAGTGCCTGTTCCCATTCTGCCATTGATGGGAGAAAACATCCATCAAGTAGAGGATGCCATTTCTGAAGATCACCGTATGAATTTTCGTCAGTTAGACTAAATTATGAAGAGAAGTCTAGGGTCTCTGGAAAAAATCGTTCATGATCATTTGCACATGTATAAGGTGTCTGCATGGTGGATTCCAAGGCTCCTTACTCCTTTCCAGAAGCAGGAACGAGTAGATTGCTTAAAGGCTCTTTTTGACATGTATCAACGAAACCAGGAACCCTGTTTTGAAAGGACTTACCGCACAGGATGAAACATGGGTCCTTTACTATGATCCTGAGACTTAACTCCAGTCTCTGCATTTGAAGAACTTTGAATCACCACCCCTAAAAGAAGGAAAGTGTGTAACCCTTTGCAGGAAAGGTCATGGTTACCGTCTTTTGGGACTAGCGCGGGGTAGTGATGATGGATTTCTAGGCCAAGGGTACCTCAATTACTGCTACTTATTATGCTTCACTACTCTGTTAATTACGAGAATCCATCAAACTCAGAAGGCTAGGCATTCTGACCAGAGGAGTTCGACTTCTGCAAGAC
>NC_090748.1:33870747-33875747 GCF_036898095.1 Palaemon carinicauda
AAAAAAAAAACAGATGTGGTAATGGTAGCATTTCCTTGATATAATTTTTTGGAGTTAATCTGATTAATGCTTTTACAGGTGACACTCTTCATGGTGTAGAGATTTGATCTTATTTTCCAGTTGGCCTTCCAGCTATAATAATAGAATATTCAGTTTTGAGGATGGACAAATCTATACAACACAAGTTTGAATAACATTTCTATGACATTGTCATCATTTATCGTTTTATATTGAAATAAGGAAATTTAATACCAGCATATTTGATTCCTACATTTCATATATATGGTAAAATTAAGTAGGCTAAAAACACATATAAAATAACAGAGAATGATATTGTTATTATTGATAAACACATGCTTAAACAATTGGTCCTATTTAAGACCACCGGACATATTAATGCATTCATACAGACAATTGCGCAAACATACACCGAACATATTACATACACATGTCTCTCTCTCTCTCTCTCTCTCTCTCTCTCTCTCTCTCTCTCTGTATATATATATATATATATATATATGTATATATACTCTTTTCTTTTACTTCTCCCACTGCTACGTTCGATCCAGCTTAGTGATTTTATTATTTATATTGTTGAAGCTATTTCTAATATCACTACTGTATAGCATTGTATAGAAATCCTCTGCAATCTCTATTGTGTATAGTTTTCCATTTTCACACTTTAAATGAAACATCTGTTGGCTCCTTGTTCTAAGTGTTTCTTCATTAATTTCAGTATTGTTTCCTATTTTAGGGCTTCATCAATTTCAGTATTGTTTCCTATTATAGGGCTTCATCAATTTTTCGCTAGACCGTGTTTACGATGTCTTAAGTTTTGGTTTGTTAATAGTTTTGGATAGTTTAGCCAATTATTTTTCATCCCTCTTTCCAATATTTTCTTTATCAAGTCTTTGGTCTTCATAATCATTTTCCTTAAACTCGTTTATGAACTTTTCCTCTTATCTCTTTTGCTGATTTTAATACAAATTTATTTAACATTTCTTCCAATACTTCATTTACAATATCTCTGTAGCCCATAGTATACATGCATATATATATACACACACACACACACACATATATATATATATATATATGTATGTATGTATGTATGTATATATATATAAATATATATATATATATATATATGTATGTATATATATAAATATATATAAATATATACATATATATATATATATATATATGTGTGTGTGTGTGTGTGTGTATAAGTATATATATATATATATATATGTATATATATATATATATATATATTATATATATATATACATATATATATATATGTATATATATATATATATATATATACATATATATATATATATATATATATTTATATATATATATATATATATATAAATATATATATATATATATATATACGTTATGATTTTATCATAGTTTCAGATCCTCGTAAAAAGTATGAATTTGAAAATGGATTTGAACATTATATTCACGGGAACTATGGTGAGATTTCTGTTTTATTGCATTAAGTTACGGAATAAATTTATATAAAAAAGTACATCTGATTTTTAAGAGAAGAGAGTTTCATTACTAATTCAACCACTCCGAAATTATGTACAGAATTCTTACTTTGGAAATGCCCAGTGCTAAAAGATGAAGCATTTACTACTAACAAATGTTTAAGAAAAGAAATATTTTTCAGGTCTATTAAAATTGAATCAAATTAAACAGACATAAGATTAAATCAATTGAAGAATTAAGACCTATGCCTCCGAATCATTTTCAAAGAGGATTTCCATCTATATTATTTTAAGAGTTTTTCGATATTTGAGCAAAGTTCAGTGTCTAGGCAAAATATGCCAATAAAACATTGTCAAATTCAACAGTATTTCAGTGCTTTCTTTTAATTATATTCTTTGGGTATATTTCCGGGAGGTAATATCACTTGAAATATATTCTTTTTCTTTGTGTGTGGGACAAATATTATTCAAATATTTAGGGGCAGCAGTTGGTTGGAATTTTAAATGCTACTATTAAATCGATTAAAGGCTACATAAAAGAAAAATATCCGAATAATCATCATATCTATTGCAGCAAAAAATTAAAAGTAATCGGTGACTTTGATGGTAGTAATAAAGATTCATAAATATGTTTCGTTCAGGACCAAGGTTTTTTAGAAATGCATTTTTGTTCACTAATTTCTTTACGCTAAATTGTTAATTACATTCCAAAAATAGATTTACTAAAAACATTTGAATATCTAATTTTCAAACATTTTACACGTGAGTTTGCTTCCATAAAAAATGCAGTGAATCCAATTATGTAAAATTATATAATTTCGAAGTACAGTGATACTTCATTTGATTTAAAAATTTCTAGGAGTATATTTTGATGAAGGTTTGGATAATTTACTGATAAAATTATCCAATCAATTCACTCCGTTAATATATATATATATATATATATAAATATATATATATATATATATATATATATATTTATATTTATATATATATATGTATATATATATATATATATTTATATATATTTATATACATATATATGTATGTATATATATATGTATATATACATACATAAGTATATATATATATATATATACACTGTATGTATATATATACATATATATATATATATATATGTATATATATATATATATATATATGTGTGTGTGTGTGTGTGTGTACGTACGTACACACACACACACACACACACATATATATATATGTATATATATATATATATATATATATAAATATATATATATATATATATATATACACACAAAATATCCCTCTTTAGTAGACAAGCAGCCACAATTTAGAATCAGAACTCAAGGAGTATAATGTACTGTAAGGAAACATTCCTGAACCTTTTTGCTCCAACGTGTCAGGAATCCTTTAGAAAATATCCAACAGTACAGGATCTTAGCTTTGCTGAAGAGAATATCTAATAAAATAATTACTGATTGGACACAGTTACTCGAGTGTATTGTTTGATTGGTACATTATTAATATGAAATATTCGGTCTCTTCTTGAATACAAAGAATATTCAACTGAAACCTTTTACTATTGAGCATCGCCACAGAAAATCTTCAGCAATTTTGTAAGCCCAATGAACGTCTTTTTGCATAATGAAAAGATTTGGGACTGAATTGAGTCCCTTTAGCTTTCACCATCATTTTCGTTCCCTTTATACATCCTTCGAAATTCAATTTAAATAGGCCGAAGGAAAAGGTATGAAGCTGCAGCTAACAGCATTCCAGTACTCCATTTCTTTTCCATTCTGAACGTTTTTTTAAACATTATTTGCATTTTGTAAACTTCCTAATTTTTCTATTTATATGAAATGTTTGAAAATAGGATTTTACGATTAAAGCCTCTTGTTATTTTGGATTACTAATAATTAGAAATGTAGTTAGGAGCTATCAACTTTAGGTGGGCCTCTCTTGAATTATGCCTCAAGCCAATTATATACTTAAAAAATATGTTGATTTTGTACTAAAGAAACTTATAATATTGGAAAAAAGAAAGGGTAAGTAATCAATCATACGTCGTTCTCAATTTTATTTCAGTTTTGTGAGAAATCACTCCTAACTGGCCCTTTATACTACGAACATCACAATGAATGTATTGGATATATTACCCTTCAAACACCTCATTAACTACAAGCGTCTCAACTAATCTCGTTTAATCGGGTTATACTCTGGATCTCATCGTTCATCTTGATATGAGATCATCAATTCGTCATTTATTTAATTAATGCTCTGAATAATATAATATTTTATAAAAAGATATTGTACCAACCGTGTGTCACACAATTGTACATAATTCCTTTTGTATATAATAAGCTTGTATATTCGCTCTTCCCTCGCACTCAAACGAACATGAAAATTCATGTCTGCTGTTTTGCTCTGAACATTGTCTGTCTCTCGAACATGTTATGTCCTGTTGCCTTGAGGTTTTGTATATAAAGAAGAGTGTTCCTTAACATAGAACTCAGTCGTTTCCAATCTGCCTTTGAGTTCACTACCTTCTCCCTCCTCCGTCACATTGGTGACCCCGGAGTGACTGGCTCCTCCCGCCTTCCCCACCCCCCGCCTCCCACCGTTACTATGACGCCGTCAACGCATACCTTCTGCAGCAGTATTCGCCGTCGCCAGCAGCCCGTATAGCAACGCCTTTTCAGCTCTCTCAACAACCGTTGGGGGACCAAAGGGCTTCGCTCACCCTCGGGAAAATGACCAGTATCACTCGCCTGCAACCTACCGCAGACGGCTCTCCTCGTGATGTGAACCCACTTTATGACTTTCAAACCTCCATCAACGCCTCCACTCGTGACGAAGAGGACATCTATTCAACTTCAACCGAAGCTGACGTGAATGCCGTAAGACACGCCTATGAATGCCGTAGGCCTATGAATGCCGTAGGATATACTCGCCTATGAATGCCGTAGGCCTATGAATGCCGTAGGACACACACGCCTATGAATGCCGTAGGACACACTCGCCTATGAATGCCGTAGGACACACTCGCCTACCCCCGTGACGAGCCGGAGCGGGTAACACAGCCAACCATCATCCACCACTTGCTCGCACCCCCAACCAACGACTTCTACAGCCACTCACTGCTGCTCATCGGCGCAGTTGTTACTATTACCTCTCCAGATTCAGGGCACCTATTTAACATGTTCAGTATGTCATTTTTAGAGGGGGAGCCATGTACCAACTGTGTGTCACACAATTGTACATAATTCCTTTTGTATATAATATGCTTGTATATTCGCTCTTCCCTCGCACTCAAAACGAACATGAAAATTCATGTCTGCTGTTTTGCTCTGAACATTGTCTGTCTCTCGAACATGTTATGTCCCTGTTGCCTTGAGGTTTTGTATATAAAGAAGAGTGTTCCTTAACATAGAACTCAGTCGTTTCCAATCTGCCTTTGAGTTCACAACTCCTCTCTCGGCCCGTCACATTCCGTCACAATATATATAT
>NC_090748.1:33893247-33895747 GCF_036898095.1 Palaemon carinicauda
ACATTTACATAGAGGAGTAACGTTACCAATTCTCCAACAAGTGCTAAAAGCTCCTCTTCTTGCTAACTTGCGTAAAATAACAGATAACTTTGGAGCTAAGAAATCTGCTGTCTTTATAAAAACCAAAGGAAAAATACCATTAGGGTCTACACCTCCATAAGCATCAAGGTCCATCAACAGAGCTTTAATCTCACGAGATCGAAAAGCTAAACTAGTTAGTTTAGCCTCAGGAAAACAGGAATGAGGAAGTTCAAGTTTTTCATTACTCTGTTTACTGTCAAAAACATCAGCCAAAAGGGTTGCCTTTTCCTTTGGACAGTGCGTGACTGAGCCCTCTGGTTTAAGTAAAGGAGGAACTGTTGCATCTACACCAAAGAGTGCAGATTTAAGGGTAGACCACCATTTATGTTCCTGAGTTGTACCAGAGAGGGTTTCTTTTATGATTAAATTGTACTCCTTTTCAGTTGAGGCATAAACTCTCTGAGCAAAAGCTCGAAGCTGAGTATAGTTGTTCCAGGTCAAATCTGATCTTTTACCCTTCCAAAGGTGATAGGCCTCCTGCTTCTCCAAATAAGCACGTCTACAATCATCATTGAACCACGGTTTGTCCTTCATTCGGTACCTTAGCACACGAGAAGGGATACGCCTATCAATTATGTTGACTAGATTCTCATTCAAAGGGACAACAGGATCTACACTATTATATAATTGTGACCAATTCAAGCACAAAAGATCATGCAAAATCCCATTCCAGTCTGCTTGGGATTTCATATAAATTTTACAAGAATATGATATATCAGGGACAGGCTGCTCAGTCTTCACTAATAATGAAATCAAGGCATGATCAGATGTCCCGACTGGAGAACCAACCTTACTAGTTATAACGCCAGGGGGAGTCAGTGTATACGAGGTCCAAGCAATTACCAGACCTGTGAGTAGCTTCATTTATGATTTGCTCACAGCCTGATTCCGAGGCAAAGTCTAAAGCTCTTAAGCCATGGCGATCGGTAGGAGAGATAGAACTCAACCACTCCCTATGGTGAGCATTAAAATCACCAACAAAGACAAACGAAGCCTTTCTATCATCTTCTTGTATCTTAGCCATAATGGTAAGAAGACAATCGAAGATAGAATCATCCATGTCTGGATTCCGGTAGATTGAACACAAATAAAAGTTGTTATGCCTGCCACAAACTTTTATTACCTGAATCTCATGACATCCACATTGATAGCAGGACTTATGAGAAGCAGGGTACTCGGTCCTAATATACACCGCCATTCCCCTGGCCCTAGGAATGGAATCACGTTTCAGCATTATTGGCTTCTTAAAAACCAGTTATAAGGAGCTCAGATGAGTGCCCTCATATTAGAAACCAAAGTTTCTGAGCACAAAAGAATATCATACTGTCTGGACGCAACTGTAAGGTCTCGGATATTTGCATGAAGACCACGAATATTGCAATACAGAAGACGACATTGACGAAATCTAGGACGTACTGGTCCCGGATTTCGCTCAATGTCTCCAGACAGCATAAGAATTAATAGAAATAAAAAAAAGACATCATACTTAAAAACTAGATTAACAAGAATTATAACAAAAACAATATGTACAGAATAATAATAAAAGTGATTGATGATATCCATAGACTATAGTAAAAAGTCGGAAAAACTGGTCAACCTGGAGGAGCCGATACACCATGCAAGGCTAAATACCCTCCAGGATAGCCACTTCAACTGAAGGGAGGACAGTAAGGATGGTTTTGAGAAGAAAAAATCAGAAAAAGGAAAAGACAACCTCTTGATAAACCACCAGGCATCCATGGCCCTTCTATTAAGCCTGCCCAACACACCATTTATAAAAAAACAAGAGGAAGAAAAAGAATAAGATAGAATAGTGTGCCCGAGTGTACCCTCAAGCAAGAGAACTCTAACCCAAGACAGTGGAAGACCATGGTACAGAGGCTATGGCACTACCCAAGACTAGAGGACAATGGTTTAATTTTGGAGTGTCCTTCTCCTAGAAGAGCTGCTTACCATAGCTAAAGAGTCTCTTCTACCCTTACCAAGAGGAAAGTACACTGAACAAATTGCAGTACAGTAATTAACCCCTTGGGTGAAGAAGTGTTAAGTATCTCATTGTTGTCAGATGTATGAGGAAAGACGAGAATATGTAAAGAATAGGCCAGACTATTCTGTGTAAGTGTAGGCAAAGAAAAAATAAGCCGTGACTAGAGAGAGGGGTCCAATGCAATACTGTCTGGCCAGTCAAAGTATCCAATACCTCTCTAGTGGTAGTATCTCAACGGGCGGCTGGTGCCCTGGCCAACCTACTACCTTGCAAATGAGAATGGAAATTGTTAGCAAGTTGGATATTATCATGCACATCTGCATAATTCTGTGCTTATATGGGTAATAATTTTAGGAGAAATATGAGATGCATATTTATGGAATATCAGATACTCATAGGAAGATATGATATACCGAACTTGAATTGCCTGAA
>NC_090748.1:33905747-33918247 GCF_036898095.1 Palaemon carinicauda
ACCTGGAACAACTATACTCAGCTTCGAGCTTTTTCTCAGAGAGTTTATGCCTCAACTGAAAAGGAGTACAATTTAACCATAAAAAAAACTCTTTCTGGTATAACTCAGGAACATAAATGGTGGTCTACCCTTAAAACTGCACTCTTTGGTGTAGATGCAACAGTTCCTCCTTTACTTAAACCAGATGGCTCATTCACTTACTGTCCAAAGGAAAAGGCAACCCTTTTGCCTGATGTTTCTGACAGTAAACAGAGTAATGAAAAACTTGAACTCCCTCATTCCTGTTTTCCTGAGGCTAAACTAACTAGTTTAGCTTTTCGATCTCGTGAGATTAATGCTCTGTTGATGGACCTTGGTGCTTATGGAGGTGTAGACCCAAATGGTATTTTTCCTTTGGTTTTTATAAAGACAGCAGATTTCTTAGCTCCAAAGTTATCTGTTATTTTGCGCAAGTTAGCAAGAAGAGGAGCTTTTAGCACTTGTTGGAGAATTGGTAATATTACTCCTCTATGTAAATGTGTTTGTGGTTGCTCAAGTCCCACTGATTACCGCCCAATTTCCATAACTCCCATATTATCTAAAGTTTTTGAACATCTTCTGGCAAAACGTCTTAATAGGTTTGCTGAAGGTAATCATCTACTCCCTAGTTTACAATTTGGTTTTCGTAAAGGCCTTGGAGCATGTGATGCCATTCTTACAATCTCCAATGCTGTACAGAAATCCCTTGATTGTGGTCAGGAAGTTCGTATGATTGGCCTTGATTTCAGTGCTGCCTTTGACCGTGTTAATCATGAGGCCCTTGTTTTCAAACTGAAACAGTTGGGAGTGGGTGGGTCGTTTCTTAGTATTATTATTGATTTTATAAGTGATAGATCTCAAAGAGATGTTGTTGACGGGCACCATAGTGAGTATAGGAATGTGATATCCGGTGTTCCACAGGGTAGTGTTCTTGGCCCATTACTTTTCATACTATATACACATGACATGTGGTTTGGCCTAGAAAACAAGCTTGTTGCATATGCAGATGATACTACTCTCTTTGCATCAATTCCATCCCCTGAATGTAGATCTGGGGTTGGTGAATCCCTTAATAGGGATTTAGCTAAAATTAGTGCATGGTGCAAATTATGGGGTATGAAGTTGAATCCTAACAAAACATAAAGTATGACTGTAAGTAGGTCAAGGACGGCGGCTCCTCAACATCCGGATCTCAGTATTGATAATGTTTCTTTAAATTTGTATGACTCTTTCAAAATTTTAGGTGTGATTCTCGACAGCAAATTTACTTTTGAGAAACATTTAAGGTCCGTTTCTTCATCAATTGCACGGAAAATTGGCATATTGAGAAAGTCTTTTCAGATTTTCGGTGATCAATATATTCTGAAGAAGTGTTTTAATTCTTTCATTCTACCTTGTTTTGAGTATTGTTCTCCTGTCTGGTGTTCAGCTGCTGATTCTCATCTTAATTTGTTGGACAGAAACTTACGGTCCATTAAATTTCTTATTCCTGATCTAGATATTAATCTTTGGCACCGTCGTTCAATTAGTTCATTATGCTTGTTGCATAAGATTTTTCACAACGCTGACCATCCTTTACATTCAGATCTCCCTGGACAATTCTATCCAGTTCGTATTACTAGGCAGGCAGTTAATTCTAATAGCCAGGCCTTTTCCATCATGAGGCTCAATACTACGCAGTACTCTAGAAGTTTTATTCCTGCTGTTACCAAGTTGTGGAATGATCTTCCTAATTGGGTAGTTGAATCAGTAGAACTTCAAAAGTTCAAAGTTGGAGCAAATGCTTTTATGTTGACCAGGCGAACATGAGTCTTTTTATAGTTTATATATGACATATTTGTTTTTGACGTTGTTTATAGTTTATATATATTATGACATATCTGTTTTGACGTTGTTACTTTTTATTAGAATGATTTATTGTTAATTTGTTCTCTTCATTTATTTATTTCCTTATTTCCTTTCCTCACTTGGCTATTTTTCCCTATTAGAGCCCCTGGGCTTATAGCATCTTACTTTTCCAACTAGGGTTGTAGCTTGGATAGTAATATTAATAATAATAATAATGATAATAATAATAATAATAATAATAATAATAATAATAACATAGATATATACTCACAGATAAGTATATATATATATATATATATATATATATATATATATATATATATATATATATATATATATATATATATATATATATATAAATTATATATATATATATATATATATATATATATATATATATATATATACACACTAATCTTTGGCGTAAATAATGTTCATGATAACTCGAAAAAGTGTTAATTGAATAAAAATTCCCATCCAAAGGAATTATAAAAGGGCTTATCTAAAGTTTTCGTTCTGGTAATGAAAGTTACTTTTATGATGATGAGACATTAGAATTCGCTCATGTACCTTTAGAGGACATTTGGTAAATTATGTATTAAGCTTCAACGATGGAAAACAAGATGTGGTAATTTTGTAATTAACTTCGCCATTGATCTGTGAAACAGAACAATAGTAATTGTAATTTAGTTAGTAACAAGGACAATCTCCCTTTGAACTCGAGTGATGACAGCTCGAGTTCAAAGGGAGATTGTCCTTGTCAAGTCATGAAACTATTTCTGAAACAGAATGTTTAACTGCGTAGGACGATCCAACACACACTCCGTATATGAATGTAGCCCATCTGTCTTCTTGATTTACATATATATATACTGTATATATATATATATATATATATATATATATATATATATATATATATATATATATATATATATATATATATATATATATATATGTGTGTGTGTGTGTGTATATATTATTAAATATACATATATACACACTCATATATATATATATATATATATATATATATATATATATATATATATATATATATATATATATATATATGTATATATATATATATATATATATATATATATATATATATATATATATATATATATATATATATATATATATATATATGCAGGAAGGTTGGGACATCTGGAACGCCGTAGATTTAGTATAAATAGGATGGAAAAAAGCCAGCGTACCATTATAAATTTATTTTCCAAATTTTTGAGACTTTGGGTCTCATCATCAGGGCTGTAGAATATACAAAATATACAAATTAAAAAAGGTTCAGTATTAATGTTAATATAAGTAGAACAACGTAAAAGTTAAATATAATCATTTAAAAAATTAACTGAAAAAAAAGAATATATATATATATATATATATATATATATATATATATATATATATATATATATATATATATATATATCAATATATATATATATATATATATATATATATATATATATATATATATATATATATATATATATATATATATGTATATATATATATATATATATATATATATATATATATATAATCAAAAAAGTGAAGAATGCTCAAAGTACCTATCTTTAAGGAACTAAAAAACTGAGAGAAGTTGTCCCGTTTGGAAAGGAGAACGTCAACTAAGCTATATATAAAATTGTGGAAGAAGTCTGACCATTTAATGGGGGCACAAGCTGTTTGATTGCTAACGACTCCAAAACAGAGAGAGAATAGTCATTGGGCGCTTGGGTGACAATGTGAAAATCCTTAATGAAAACGATGTTTTACATTTATTACAATGTTCTCGTATGTTGAAAAATTCTTTCGATTTCAAAGTACATCCCGTACGGTGACTGACTCCGAGATGAGAATCGATTCTGACTTTGAGCAATCTTATGTGGCTCCCACGTATTTCCCGATCTTACATTTCGGGCAAGTAAAGCAATATACCACCAAAGACCGCTTCAAAGTCGGAAGTTTATATATATATATATATATATATATATATATATATATATATATATATATATATATATATATATATATATATTTATATATATATATATATATATATATATATATATATATATATATATATATATATATATATATATATATATATATATATATATATATATATATATATATGTCCTATTCACTGCTATAATTATTTATTTTAACTAAGAAGACAATTGAAAGCATACTCTTTGAGCTTTTGGAACGTTATTTTTCCGTTATCAGAGGTAAGATATGAACGACACCATAAATAAATACAAACAGATTTATAATTTTGAGAGGAAAAAATGAGACAACTAAACTGGAAAAAAATCAATTAAGATATCACTAACACCAGAAATACAAATGTGGTAATTATAGTAGATACATATAGAAGTAGAATATAAGAAAATAAAGCAAACTTTGGAATTTTAGCCCAATCACGTAATAACTGTTTATTTTGGTTTTCTGTTACCTCTGCATGCGTTTATTTGTTTTCCATATCTGAATTTATTGTCCTAGCGATATTGTATATCTTTTATTTTTATTTTTTTTAATTTTAAGATTCTAACCTTTTGAGCGATGAAGGGTTCTTGTTAAGACTGCGAATACAGAATGGAAATTTTATAAAGACTGATACAATACTCGTAAACCGAATTGAGTTTTTATACTCGTATAACGATTAGCTCATATTAAAGCAATTAATCATAAAATAAGGTACTACTCTATGAATATACATATATATCGAGAGGTATTCAACGGAGGGAAGTTGGATATAAACATAGGAAAACTATGAAATTATGGTTAGTAAGCACAAAGTGCTATTTTCCATTATGTATAAAAATAGCATCTGGGTTTTGCAAGAGGAAAGGAGATGCCATGTTAGTGTATAGAATTATATTTCCTTTTTATTATTATTATTATTATTACTATCCAAGCTACAACCCTAGTTGGAAAAGCAAGATGCTATAAGCCCAGGGGCTCCAACAGGGAAAAATAGCCCAGTGAGGAAAGGAAATAAGGAAATAAATAAATGAAGAGAACAAATTAACAATAAATCATTCTAAAAACAGTAACAACGTCAAAACAGACATGTCATATATAAACTATTAACAACATCAAAAACAAATATGTCATAAATTGCAATAAACTATACACAAAAACACACACAATAATAATAATAATAATAATAATAATAATAATAATAATGATAATAATAATAATAATAATAATAATAATAATAATAATAATAATAATAATAATAATAATAATAATAATAATAATAATAATACCTTTTTAAACAGTTTATGCATCAAGTATTAAATATTTCACCAAGAACGCCTATTTGTATTGATTAAATTTATCATTATTTTTTTCCGCTGGAAAAATTAGATTTAATCCCAAAAGTAGTTTTGTTTTGCTAAATTGCGGTACCAAACGTGACAGTAGGAGATGTTAAGAAAATATTATTGTTCATCTATATATATATATATATATATATATATAAATATACACATATATATATATATATAATATATATATATATATATATATATATATATATATATATATATATATATATATATATATGTATATATATATACACATATATATATATATATATATATATATATATATATATATATATATATATGTATGTATACATGAATATATATATTTCTATATATATGCATACATACATATATATATATATATATATATATATATATATATATATATATATATATATATATATATATATATATATATAACTGATTTTGAGCGAAGCAAAAAATCTATTTTTGGGTGAGGTACCCATGTCGTCCTGATGGAAGTTCCTAATTGGTAGCTTTCTAGGGTATATTTGACTACAGTGATATTCCTAGAGAATTTTACCTTAAGGTATCCAGAATTCTAACTACTGGAGCAAATATCACTAAATAATCTTACAGGGATATCTCATAATATCAGAGGACGTATTCTTGACACGTCACATAGCTATCTTCGCCCTGTAAATATTAACACTTCGAGGGGGATATAGTGACAGGAATCCGAAACGAGAATGAAAAGAGAGCCATTCATAAGGCATCTCTCCTATCCTGTTTCCAGTGTGTATCTGATGAAGGCGGTAGCGCCCTCTTTATTCCTTGTAGCGATATACGAGGTGTTACAGATATTGTACTATAGGGAGGGGTCAACAGGCCCTTTTACAATAAAAGGAAGGGCGGGTCCATCAGGACGACATGGCTACCTCACCCAAAAATAGATTTTTCGCTTCGCTCAAAATCCGTTTTTTGGGCTCAGGCCAAGTCGTTTTGATGGAAATTTACTAGCGCATTACTGTATCTGTGGATTCTCAATCCGTGCCGTACTCTCAAGAAAGTATTTTCCTGGTCCATCTACACCTAGAGACCTATGATGTTACCGTCATACATCATTTCATCTAAGCATGAATTATGTTAGTGCTTCCTGCCCCCTACAGGGAAGAGTCGTACTAGACTCTGGAAAAAGTCTCGAGGAGTACATAAAAATTATGGATGACAAAATGACAAGCTTGTATAGTGGTCTCACCCTATACAATATAAAACAAAGTTTGTATAAGAGTCACCAATGTCAGAATGAATTTGTGACACCTTCCCCAATGTGACTACTCTTATAAACTATTGGATAATGGTTGTATCTGCATAGAAACATATTGTGCCTCTTTGCCACCAACCCGTTAGGGTACCACGTCAAATCTTCCAAGGAAGGGTTAGAGTGAGTGGACTTTTACTTGAATCAGAGAACAGTCTCGAAAGACATACCATGATAAAGATATCCATATTTTAATCTTAATGCTCAGTACATTTCTAATAAAATGAGTGTGGGCGAAAAAGACGCAGGGTTCACTATGAACTAGTTTATTAAAATTTAATGAACGTACATATCAGATCAACATTTATAAAATTTATAAAATGTGGATGATATGCGTAAAAGCATAAATAAAAACAGTTAACAGAAAATATTGTTTCATATACTAGGAAACAGAATTGCCACTTCAATTGGATTATTAATGATAATGATATAGTCTGTTTACTGTTTACATACACTAGCGTAAAAAACGCTTCGCACAAGTGTCCGTATTATGCTATAGTTCACCAACGTCAATGGAACAGTTCGTAAGGACACTTTCGTGGCCTATCGTTCAGCGTGTAGTAACATGCAGTGACTACCCGCGCACCCTCTTAATTGATCGTCCCAAATTAATTACGCTGTTCCTCGCAGACTTAAAACAGAAGGTTAAAGAATTCTACCTGCTGCTATCACAGATCTCATAAGCTGCTCCACTTGCTTCGCATAGTGCATAAAGAACGCCTTGGATGACTACCAGCCGGTGTGCAAACAAGGATGTTCAAAGTCCATATAATTAAGGAAATTTTATGGAAGAGGCAACTCTCCTCAGATTCTGACTAACGGGTGTATTGTCTGGATCCGTTCTGCGAATAACACGGGTAAATTTCACCCTTAATTATAGATAACTTTGAACCCAGGGTTTCTCTTCTGAAAATTGATTCAGTTCTCCCTCCAAGAACTGTATGTGGCCTTCCTCTCTAGAGAGAGCCACTATTTCATAACTCTGGCCCCCAAAGCGAGAACAAACAGAAATATGACCTAAAATCAAAACCTTCTAAGCCCATTCCTCATTGTCCACTATTTATACACTATGAGGAATCATATCTAATGACCATGCAAAGGGTCTTTGGAAGCATTGAAAGGCTAGTTTATTAAGAACGTCGTTAGAAAGGGTGACCTGTAAGGCATATGGTATCTGACTTGTCAAGGCAGGCTTGAACAATAGAATTGTGTTAGCTGCTAAACCTTGCTCTTGAAGGTGAGTGAAGTATGATAAATAGGAATCTGTCGGGATTTCTTTCGGTTTCTTCGTCTTGACAAAGGATAGCTATTCCTTCCCTGAAGCCTCATAATGTCTTCTGGTTTCCTCCAAAAGTCTAAACTGACTTTTAAACACCGAATCTTTTTCTCATCGTTAAGGAGAGAAAATCATGAGATGTAGGTTCCATGTTTTCTGTGATGGAGCGAAGACAGAAGACTTCTGTACTCTCTGAGATAGGGATGGATCCGGTAGCGGTACGAATTATAGTCGTATTTCCAATGCCAGAGGGAACCACACGCTATTTGGCCACTTGTGGGCCACTATTGCTGCTTTCCCTTTGAAGGATCTCAGCTTATCGAGGACCTTCAAAAGGAGGTTGTGCAGAGGGAACAGATAGATATTGGACCATCTGTTCCAGTCCAGGGACATGGCGTCCACTGCCATCCGCTAACGGATCCTCGAAAGGGGACACGTAACGATCTATTTTCTTGTTGTCTTTTGTCGCAAAGAGGTCTATCTGCAGCTCTGGGACTCGACTCGAGATAAAGGAGAACGATCCTGTGTCAAGGGACCATTCTGACTCTATAGGTGTAAACCTCTTAGCACTGGATCTGTTATCAAAGCAAACTGTAGAGAGCCCAGCACTCTCTCCTGTTCGCGTCTTGATATCCGTTTGGATTTCAATAGTCTCTTGACAGATCCTGCTATTTCCTTCCTCTTCTTACTAGTAATGGAATGCCGATGTGACTCCAAATTCCAGAGGATTCCCAACCACTGAAATTTTTGAGCTGGAGAAAGTCGAGACTTTTTGATGTTGATCCTGAATCCCAGATGTTCCAGGAACTGAATCACTATCTAGGAAGCTTGCATGCATTCTGTCCTGGATGCTGCCCACACCAGCCAGTCGTCCAAGTAGGCTACTACTTGGACCCCCTTAGGCGTAATTGATGGACGGCTGCATTCGCGAGCTTCGTGAAAATCCTTGGGGCTATGTTTAGCCCGAAAGGCATGGCTCTGAAGGCGTAAAGTTTTCTATGTAACTTGAAGCCTAGGTAGGAGAGGTGACGATTAATTGGAATATGCCAATAAGCGTCAGACAAGACTATAGCGACAACATATGCCCTCCTGGGCAGTAGGGTCCTTATGTGCTGAAGCGTGAGCATTCTGAACTTGTAGTTCACTATGAACTTGTTGAGTGGCGACAAGTCTAGAATGACTCTGAGTTTTTCTGAGTCCTTCTTGGAACACAAAACAGCCTTCCTTGGAATTTTATGGACTTAGCTTTCCGGATTACTCTTTTGTCTAAGAGTTCTAGGACATATTTTTCCAGAACGGGGGATGAGTGTTGGAAGAATTGAGGAAATTGAGGTGGAGGAAGGCTCCAGCTCCAACCTAGTCCATTTTTAATCAGGCTGTGGGCCCAGGGATCAAAGGTCCAGCGATCCCTAAAAAGCTGTAGTCTCCCTCCTACTGGAAGTATCTTACTTATGCTGCTGTGGACCTGAGGCCTTGCCTCCTTGACCGCGACCTCCCCTGTGTCCCCTTCCTCTTGAAAGGCATCTATAAGAACCTCTGGCTGTTCCACTAGCCCTCGAACGAAAGGAAGAAGTCTGCCTTTCGAATTCTGAGTAAAAACTAGCAACTGTGTCGCCACTTGTTGAGGTATCAGCTGGCACGTGGTTGGAGGTTGTGCCACTATCTGAGGCACCGCAGTCACAGGAAGTTGTTGATGTTGCTGTCGGTAGGGTTTAGCCGGCCGAGAGGATGGCCCAGGCTTTTTTGTCTTCCTCTTGGGTTGTGGACTCTCATCCGGAGAAGACTTTCTCTTAAGATCTAAGCCCCACTTTTTGAGAAGGTTCCTATTCTCTGTGGCGGCCTTGACTACTACCTCTTTAACCACTTCATTGGGAAAGAGGTCTTTACCCCAAATACAAGAGGAGATCAGTTTCCTCGGTTCGTGCCTAACCGCAGCCGAGGCGAACACAAACTCTCAGGAGGCTCTCCCAGCTTTAATAAAGCTATAGAGATCCTTCGTAACTGTGGCCAGATGGGCTTTGGCCACACCATGAACATGTCCTGGTTCTTGGGAACACTTGCCATCGTTTCTAGTGTCGTTTGCAACGATATCAATTCCGCAAGTCTTTCCTTTGTCTCTTGCTCTCTACGCAAGAGAACCTCCGATAGTTTTGGAAGTGCCTCACCGAACTGGCTTTCAGCAATATCAGCTTCCTGCTTCCCGAATGAGAAGGTAAGGTGTACGTCCTTCCAGTTTTCTTGGTCCAAGGGCAAGGTCAGAGATAACGGCTTGCACTCCTCCAAAGAGGGGCATGGTTTCCCTGCCTCCACCACCTTTAAGGCTGCCTTATATCCCTTTTCCAAAAAGGGAAAAGCTCTGGTAGGAGAGTCCACAAAGGAGGGAAGCTTCTTACTCAAGGCGGGCACCTTTGAGTTAGAGAAGCCCCTCTCTTTCATCGAGCTCGCTAGTAACGTCTGAGCTTTACTATAGTCAAAAACTATGACCTCCTTCGGCTCCGTCTCCTCCTTTAAGGCTGGCTCCTTCCTAAGACGGACATAGCATTCCGGATAAGAATCTTTATTGGGCCAAAAATCCACTTCTTCCAGGGGAATTGCTCCCAACTATTCTGAGAGCACGATCTTTCCGGTTGTCATTGGCATGTGTTCTGCATACCTCCAAGGATTGGTATCCGAGCATAAAGGAAGATCCTTCATACTGAGCCGCTTCTGGGGCCCACGTGATGCTGCAAGTCTACGTAACTCCAGTTTCATTGCCGCTTCCTTCTCATCATTCTTCCTTTGAATTTATGGATCATCTCAACGATGGAAGAAAGAGTCCTTCCCAGCTCATCTGGGATAGCAGACGATGTAGATGGAATAGGTTCTGGGTCCGGAACTGATGTAACCGACACTTCGTCGATTTCTTCCTCTTCTACTTGAGGAGCCTGGAACAGCTCCTCCTCCTGACCTTCTCCTAGAAGGTCCTCCAACACCTCCGACATCCTATCATCCAATTGGATGTCTTGAAGGGCGGCTGAGACTTCAGAATCTACCGGATTCTATGCAGTTGGTATCTCCACCCGAGGCTGGGGGATGATTGAATCAGCCGATGCTTTAGGGAAAAGATAGGCCCTCATCTTCTCATTTGGAAGGTAGGGACCTGAGGTGTTTTTCTGAAAGCCCCTCACCCAGGATTATAACGTTTTCCTGGCAGCATCCCTTGACTCCGTTGACTTAGGGTCGTCAAAAGCCTCGGTAATCAGGATAGAACAAACTGTACAAACCTGAGAGTCCCAATAGCGGAGATCACCTCTGAAGGCTGCGCATGCTGCGTGCCTCCTGCAATATTGATGTCCACAGAAGTTCTTACTGCGGACATTACAGAACACACTCCGGCACTTCGGATGGTCCTCCTGTAAAGAGAAGAAAAATCCATGAGTATCAAGTGAAGGCTTTCTCTTATATTGAGACATTTAGCTTATATAGAAAAGCTATAAAAGAAAGAAGGAAAGACACATACTTGTATTTCCTGTCCAGTCAATTGCCGTAACCTCCCAAGATATTAAAACTAAGGTTAATTCTATACTCGAATACCTTACGTAATTTTCTAAACGGAAATTTAATGTGTAGTTTCAATATACGGGATCGAAAGAATACAGAAAGAACTCACTTTCTATATAATGTATGGTCTCAACAAAAGGCTGTACAAGATAACATTAAGTATGATGAAGAACTTTAGTGTTATCACAAACTCTGTACAGCAGTTTCTACTAATGCAGTGTGTACTACACTACAAATATAGCAACTACTGTACATCGTATGCTGTTGTGCCAGCCAGCACGAGCCGGTACGTACGGGCATACCCAGCACGTGCCGGCCGGCATCTACCCCTTTATAGATCAAAGATATACTATCTTTAACTAATAGGCTGCAGTCCACTGATTCTTGACTGTGTGCCGGCCGGCAATCATTGCCAGCCGACGGCTGAAAACACTAATACCTGGCTGCCGGCTGCTAATCGTAACGGCCAGCAGATTCGGGCTGTGATTCCACTGCCGGCTGGCAAAGGTAATAAAACCCATGCCGGCCGGCAGAAGCCAAGAACCAGAGAACCTCTACTTGCCCGGCTGTCGGCTGTCAAGCCGGCAGCCGGGATAGGGGTGCAACACAATAGTCAGAAAAACAGTATGGATGAAAGGTTATAAGGCGGCATGCCATACGACCTTCCATCCAGAAAGAGTGAACTTATGGAAGGGGGGAATGTAGCATTCAGGCTTCCAAAGAATCCACAGCCTGCCGGGCCTTACCGGCAGACATGGAAGAGAGACCAAGGGAGATCTGGGGTTCACTCTGCAAAGAACAAAGGGTCTCTGCCGGCTGGCATTACGTGCCGGCCAGCGGAGAGCTGATCCGGTCCTCCATCCTAACCTATGATAGGTACGGAAGAAGGACTATGGCCAAAGGAAAAAGAAAGAGATGTGGGGAAGGGATAAGGGTCCTAAAAACTTCGTTCTAGCAAGAGAAACACTCGGCAGTTAGGGAAGCTCATCCTATCCAAGAGTTGTCTATTATGGAGGAAGACTGGCAATGCTTACTATCCTCCTCCCAACCAGAACGAAGTTAGGTGAAGTTATTTCGCCGGGCACCGAGAAACTCATTCTCCAGCCCGAGAAAAAAAAAAACACAGGACAGTCTGCTAGGCCACTAAAGGAAGGAATCATCAGAATCCTTCCTG
>NC_090748.1:33923247-33938247 GCF_036898095.1 Palaemon carinicauda
TATGCAACAGGAACTTACAGCCTTAGTATACAGTAGCCTTAGAACGTAAGGTAGTTACAAAAAGAGGAGCAATAGAAAGACTAAAAATATGAATAATGCTATGAAGTTAAAAAGAGCCACGTAGATACAAGAGCATACTAAAGTAGGGATAGTCTAAGGACATAGGAAAAATGGATGTACATGGGCAGGGCGTATAATGAGAATGACATATAATAGATTGACAAAAAGAATGAAAAAATTCTCCTCTCCTACACTTGGGTGAAATGCTCTTAGACTGGATGTGGGTCACGTGAAGTTGAAGCCAAGGGTGTTGTTTTTGGTACAACAATAACACTAGGCACAGTCACAATAACCCATATTCCCCACCCCCTTTAAGGGTTAATGGCATATCTCTCTATGGAGAGTGTGTATGAATTCACACACTCTCCAACAACTCTGCTTCATGGAAATCTAAGAACGAGCGGACTTGGAAATAAATAACAAAAGATCTGAAAAAAATATAAAAATAGTATTTCAAGAACAATGGACTAAAGGGTAAAATAATACATCTTTGCCAGCATCAACCTCACTCTTTCTTTATGCACTATTCTCACACACTCCAAAAAAAACATACTGCATACAAGTCTAAATACTATTGCAAATAGAAATAAAATGCAAATGATCTTAAAAGTTTTAAAAATATAGACATAACATTCGTAGAAAACTGGACTAAATGGCAATTTATGGTATAATTGCCAGTATCAACCTCACCCATATACTTTACGCACCATTATCATACACTTTACAACGAAGCTGCCCCACGCAAGTCTAAATACTATTGCTCAATCAAATAAAATGGGATAACTTTGATTTTTAACAACTTACCCTATTTAGGAATTGTCAGGTCGAGGTCGACCAGAGGTAACTCGAGAAGTAACAAAACAGATATGGCTGGCATTAAATGCATCCTTTCACGGCTGAGGGTGGGAGTGTACTGCCGTCTTGCAGGTCGTTATCACCTGCAACTAGTAATGCTATGTTTTTTTGGAATAAAAAATGCTTTCTGATATACGCTCGGGGTCGTACATGGACTGTTTTACCTATCCACGGTTAAATGATTTCCATATATATTGATTAACAAATAACACTCTTAGAAGGGTAGACAGATCATGCTACTTAATGACCCCTCTTTATTCAACTCTGTATTAGGGAAGGTTTTCTTGAGAAAAATTTCAAATTCTTCAAAAACATCTTTAGATGAGCCTAAACTAGTGACTAATGATTCAAGTTTATATATATATATATATATATATATATATATATATATATATATACTGTATATATATATATATATATATATATATATATATATATATATATGACCATGTACAATGTACTCCAGGAATATCACAACCCATATGAAATACAAAATTAAAATATATTTTGTTATTTTCCGAATTGCCTGAGTAGAAATGTGAATATATTGAAGATATTAACGCTTTCTGAATTAAAAACTAATTTTCTCTCTCTCTCTCTCTCTCTCTCTCTCTCTCTCTCTCTCTCTCTCTCTCTCTCTCTCTCGTGGAGATGATTCCATTTAATGAATATTCCGCTAACCTACAGATTTCCTTCTTTGAGAAATAACCCAGAATTGTATATTCTTTCTTTATATATATTCCATTGTAGTCAGCCTATTGTACATTTTAAGGAAAGCAATTATTCTTACAGAAGAACCTCATCTTCTTTCCCGATAAGCATTTCACCAAAAAGAACCAGTTCCTTTATTCTCACTTCCAGGTTTCTGGGGCAAGGTTTACGCTTATAATAAACCTTTGTTGCATGGACATTCTTATTTCTTTGTTTAATAGTTTTTTATTTACAATTTTAATGTTTTGATTATACTGGAAGATGCATAATATGTCAGAGACGATGACTAAATAAGACAAAAGCGTAAACCTTGCCCCAGAAAATACGCACGCGAGAATATATCCTGCTATTCTCATCTTATTCATGTTTGGCATTTGGTATAGGCAGTATATTTTTGTGTGTGATTGTGGAGAAATATTTCAGGATTTGAAGGAAGGTCGTTACCAATGATAAGTAAGTAATACTAAAGTTACTTCTCTGTATTGATAAGATAATACATATAAATAAAATAAAATGCTGATCATTTCCTCTATCCTAGGTTTTGCAGATCCAATCATCTTACAATTACTTGTTTATTAAAAAAAAAAATTAATCGTGCTATAGAAATAACTAAGATAAATTACTTTTTGAAAGAAACTATTCATATCTATCTTAAGGTAATTCCATTAAAAGAATGAATTACGTTAGCTTTAAATTTATGCCAAACACCAATCAACACTTCATAGAAAAATAACTGAAAAAGGAATATGTTACATATAATACTCGCTCAATCATTTTACTCATCCATAAATCATAAAAGAACAAAAAACAGTTGCATATGAAACTGAAAGGTATACTAAATAAAAATATAAGTTTTAAAAAAACATCAATCTGTATATATGCTAATCAGAAACAATTAATATATATAAAAAATGATAAATCGGACATTAAACTTTAATCTTGCCTGTAAGAATAAAAGTATATATAAACCGGATCGTGTCCTTAATATGTATTTTTTTAATGTTTCATAATTCCTGGAAAGTCCTTTGCCATCCCGCTTTACGAATTATTGTTAATTTAAGGTATGAAACAATTGTTTTCAAGGCAAATCATATTATTATCGGTGCACTGATCCATTCTCCCAAATACAGACATGTTACTTTCAAATATCTTAAGGTAGTGCAGTCTAATTGAATTAAGTGCATTGATAAAACTAAGAGGGAGGAATATAAGACTTATCGAAACCAAATTATTACAATTGAATAAGAATATTTGAATTCTATCTCCCATATGATTAAAACAACAGTGTTTCTTCGCTTAAAGCACACTTTTGCTCCAAATTTAGGTGTCTATCATGTTTCCAGACTCATTTTGAGAGGTGTATTCGGTGTACATCATGTATATTAAGTCATTCAATTGTCGAGACCTATATCTTAAGGAAATTCCGAAAACTATTGCACTGTTTATTTTCCGGCAGATGAGACTCATATAAAGAAAAGGTCTATTAAATTGTTCTCCCTTAATTTTTATATTAATTACTCTCTCCATAGTTTAATTACTGTGATGTCCTTTCCCTATGATTATTTTGATAATTATGATAATACTTTGAATTAAGAGCTTCTACAGTAAGCCTAAACTCCCCTCAATGTATCCAAAGATAAGGAGATCCATGGAAAAGGGATACATGTATTATGTAATCGCCAATAAACGTTGTATTATTCTACTTCTGTTCACACTGTAAAATGGTCATAGTCCAGTGAGGAAAGGAAACAAGGAAAAATACGGTATTTTAGGAACAGTAACAATATTAAAACAAACATTTCCTATATAAACTATAAAAACTTTAACAAAACAAGAAGAAGAAAAATAAGATAGAATAGTCTGCCCGAATGTACCCTCAAGCAAGAGAACTCTAACCCAGGACAGTGGAAAACTAAGGTACAGAGGCTTTGGCACTACCCAAGACTAGAGAACAATGGTTTGATTTCGGAGTGTTCTTCTCCTAAAAGAGCTGCTTACTATAACTAAAGAGTCTCTTCTACCCTTACCAAGAGGAAAGGGCCACTGAACAATTATAGTGCAGTGGTGAACCCTTTGTGTGAAGAAGAATTGTTTGGAAATCTCAGTGTTGTCCAGTGTATGAGAACAGAGGAGATGTGTAAAGAATAGGCCAGACTATTTGGTGTATATGTAGGCATAGGAAAAATGAACCATAGCCAGAGAGAAGGATCCGATGTAGTACTCTCTGGTCATTCAAAGGACCCTATAACTCTCTAGCGGTAGTATCTCAACGGGTGGCTGGTGGCCTGGCCAACCTACTACCTATGGAGTATATCATTATACCACATTTCAAAATCCTGATAATCATTTCCATATTGCTATAAAAAGTGAATACTCATTCATAAGAAATAACCTATACGTAATTATAATACAACATAATTGACAGTGTAGTTAGATAGAATGTACATACACAAAATACGGCAATAATAACAAAAAAGAAACACAGGAAAATAAACTAAATCTTATCGATTCAATATATAAATGACCAACATTTGAACATTTATTCTATTATGATGACAGTAGTCAATTAAATGAATTTCGACCAACGATGAAAGACATTTTAATCCCTAAAGTTTTACAGTAAAACTACAACTACAAACAAGGTGAAGGAAAAAAAAAATCAATATCATAAAAGGTTTTACTAGCAAGTCTTAAAAAAACAGGATTATTTCTTAGTGACCAAATGACTAAAATGCTCATTAAAGTCAAGGACTAACTTGGTAGTATCCGTGTGAATCTAGTTCTGTGAAATTAATAAAGATATGTCTCTATAAAAAATGAGTACAGAAAATTTAATGAATTTCAAACACGGAAAAGCAATATTTCCACACAGCCTGAGACATTGATTCAAAGTATTTTCCATGGAAAATAACTTTGGCAAGAAAATATCAGACTTACAATTGAACAATATTGACAGCATATATAACTTAGTATAAAAAAAATAATTCATTAAACCTAGGATTATAAGGAAAATAAGGGATACTCTTCTTTAAAAATTCAGTGTAAAATCTAGTTTTCTCAATCAAAAAAAATGAATCATTTGTGATAAGATCTTTTGTTCATGCTGATAATGGATGGCTTAAAACTATGAATCTTATTTCTTTTAACAGATTCAATTTTACCAGTAACGACTTCGTGTAAAAGGGAACTGGTCATACACAAACCATAAGGAACAATGAAAACCTCACTTATCTTTTCAAAACTGAAAGTGGCATTTGCTCTGTTGACAAACTTTCTCAACAATTACCATAGTAATTAAACTGTGCACTTAAACTTTAGCTATCCAGGTAAATCCAGTGATTCTATCTGTTGCGACAGTTTCTCTTTAGGGAATCGTTGATTTGAAGTGGGGCTGATGAGGTTGAGAAACTTCCATAACTTAGAATTGTGGGTTATTTCATGTTACTGAATTTATTTTTCTTTTAGACTATTTTCCTCATTACGTATGGTATTTGAGTTTTCCATTTTATGGTAATAACCAAATAAATATCATAAGAAAAAATAATGTAATTTCAAGCTTCGATATATTCTACTTAACATAATATACACCGAATTTCTACATAAAAACAAAGGCGAGAAATGACATAAACCAGTTAAGGCCTGTAATAAAATAATTAAACATTTAAAACATATAAGAATAATTTTCCATTGAAATCAAATGAGAGAATAGCTTTTTTCTTTAAACAGCAGTTCATTCCCTTTGCATACCTTGGAGCTAGTAAATACAACAAGTAATTGCTTGCTTAAAAACAATATCATTATATTTCGATCATTAAAATTCTTTTAAGTATGAAAAAGAACAAAAAGTAATTACAAAGCATCACTCTATAGACCAGGAAACATCTTAGAGCCAGACTTTCTAAAAGCAATGATGGTTATTTGATAGATTGTTGAGTTAGAGATGTTATTGGATAAGAATAAGCCTAATAAACCTCCTAATTCAAATCAAATATTTCTCAGCCTGAAAACTATTTCTTGTAAACCTAAGTAACTGATATCTCTAGGAATTCTTATAATGTAATCTTAGAAGATGCCATATAACATAGATGTATGTTAGGAGAATTTAAGCATTAACATTAATGGGGAATTAGTACAAGAGCATTAGGTCCTAAAACCTGCCAACTTGGAAAAAAAATGCAGAAAGCTGATTTTTTCACTGATGGTACTACAATTCTTACTCAGTTGAATGATATAAACTTTACCAAAGTTAACCCTGAGCTTGATGAGTAATTCAAAATGGCAGGCAAGATGGCTGCCATTTGTACGGAACCCACTTTCTAAACTAATAACGCTAAAAATGGGGGAAAAAGTTTTACGAATTAGGTTTTAAGCAGTGGAAAGAATATTTTTCATATCATTTATTTGAATTGTTACCCATTTAGTCATACTTTAATATAAAAAATGTCTTTATTTCCTCAAATTAACGTGGTGTGAGATTTTATGCAATTCAAAATATGATTTGTAGTCATTACTAACTCCTGTTTTCAATTCTCCGACATATACCATATACCCCCTCCCTTTCCCGAATATACTGTGATACCCATTGCAAGGGGTGGTGAGGAAAAGTGAACTCATCCTGGATCTGTATATAAGCTACTTCCCTTATCTCACTGGTGAGCCGTTCCAAGATACTTAGTCTACCACACAAATCCTTCGTGATTACACCACATTTCATCAGACAAGGCTGTTCAGGTACTTTATATTCGTCTGATATCAACTCAAAATCTCTCAGAATATCTCACCTTTGTATTTGACAACATGTATATATATATATATATATATATATATATATTATATATATATATATATATATATATCTGTATATATATATATATATATATATACATATATATATATATATATATGTGTATATATATATACATATATATATATATATATATGTATATATATATATATATATATACATATATATATATATATATATATAACTACATTAGGTAAAGACTAATTGTACTCAGACTTACTTATTGTGCTCTAAATATCCAATCTTTCGGCACCAAAGGCATTGTTTTCTAAATTATTTGTAATCTGCAAATGAAAATTATTTTTTACACTACGAATTAAGAACCAGTGATCTAGTTTGACATCAGAAACTTTTCTTTGTTTCAAGGCATGCGTGATGGAAGAAAGATGCTGATGTGTGTTTTCTGCAATGAAGCCACTGACATGGATCAGGGTGCAATGGGTCAAAAGGGATTAGACAAAGTCTTAGCAATCAGCAGTGAAATAAAGGATGGGTTAGACCAGTTGTTAGTAAAAAGAACACTACCAATTCCCATACACAAGAGATGTAGACAGAATTATCTCTTGCCTAAAAATGTCATGAAAATGAAGAGAGAATCAGATAACTCTGGCAAAAGATCAGAGTACAAGGCACCAATTCGCAGGTCCCAGACAGAAGATCTAGACCTACGAAACCAGTGTGTGTATTGTGGAAAGTGTATTGACTATTCCATGATAAGCAAACAACATCTTAAGAGAGAACTAAAGACTTTATCCACTCTTTACAAGAGAAATGCATAGAACGCTCTGATAAATGGGACAATGAAGTACATGTGCGAATTCAAAACATTAGAGATACAGTTGCTGCTGAGGTAGAATATCACCATGACTGTCAGGTAAGTTTTCACAAGGGTAGGGAATCTGTGCAAAATCCCAACAAAAAGGCCTAAAGGTCATCCTATAGGGTCAGTTGATGAAGAGAAAAATGTAGGATTTTACAAACTTTTTGAGCTCTTATATAACAATGATGACCACCAATACACTTTGACAGAATTAGAGGGTCTTTTGAAGGATTGCTCTGGAGATGGTGAAGTGTACACTGCGAGACAACTAAAGTTTAAACTACAAGATAGGTATAAAGATGAAATGATTATCACGTGCGAGCAAGGTAAAGAGACAATTTATATATTTCTGAATGAGATCAATAATATACTGAGACAACATTGCAGTAATACTGGACTAACACATGAAGAAATTGTCGACATGGCTGGAGGTCTCATAGAAGATGAAATAAGGACAACCATATATGATAAATGCCAGTATCCAAAATTTTTGGAGATGAGCAACTATGAGAAGAAGGAAGAACGTGTTTCTCAACTTCTGTTAAGGTTACTTAGTCATCTCATAAGGACAGACGCCGTAAGATTGCAATATCAAACAGTATAACATCAGCTGCACGCCCCAGATCATTTCTCTCTCCAATTCTCTTAGGAGTATCAGTGTACTGTAATGATAAATTTGAGTCTCGTGAATTAGTTGATTTACTTAGCAGTCTAGCATTTGCAGATGATTACCGAGAAGTATTACGCCTCTACAGTGCAATGCTGCCTGCAGGAGAGAAAATGTATGAATGGGTTGACAAATTTGTGAATTTTGCATTTGACAATGCAGACATTGACACTCACACACTGACTGGACTTGGAACATGGCATGTTTTGGGAGGCATCGCAGGTGTAACGCCAGCTGGAGAGATTGTGGAAGAAAACTTGCCTCGTTCAACACAAGTTCAGTCCGTTGTAGATGCTGGTAGATTTGCACAATTGCCCACCAAAAAATACAAAAAACCACATGTACCACGTCTCAGAAATGTATTAATCAAACCACTAGAACCTTGCAGTACCAACCATTCCTTCTTGAGATTAGGTATAACCTTAAACAATATCTGGCTGGCCAGCTTCCATGTAACACAGATTGCACGGTGTCCATTATGGAGTGGTTTCAATCAAACTCTCATGAAGCAAATCCACTATGATGTAAGCAGAATAGACATTCTGCCATTCATTAATAACAGTCCAAATCCTCCAGACACCCTTTACTCTGCCCTCTACTATGCCCAGGATGTGTCGGAAAAGTACAGGCTGAATATTATCCCTGTCACATTTGATCAGCCACTATACCAGAAAGCAGTTGAAATAGTACAAGCATCTCCGGACCTTACCAAAGTTACAGTGAGATTAGGTGGCTTCCATCTTTTAATATCATATATGGGTGCAATTGGACATATAATGGCAGGGAGTGGGCTGTCTGATCTATGGGAGACTGTCTATGGAATCAACACAGTGAAGCACATGCTGACTGGGCATGCTTAAGCTAGTGCACTCTGAGCACACATGCTGACAGCCTCTTCTCTTAGTGGGAAGATGCTTCATACATCAACATCTTGTAACAAACTCAACATGGATCATCTTAGAGTTGTCCATGAAAAGCTGCTTGATGGGAAATATGAGGTTGGAACTCTTCAATAGGACTCCTCTGTGGCTCATCTAACAAATGTATTAGATGATCTAGAACATAACCTGACTACAAACTCAAGAAGAGGAAAACTGTTGATTGAATATGTCAAGATGATACGTCTAATGCTCTTGTTTCTACGCGCTGAGCGTACTGGTAATTGGGAAATGCATCTATTTTGTGTCAATGCAATGATCCCCATCTTCCATTCTGGTGGACACCTAGCATATGCAAAGTCTGCCCGTCTCTACCACCCACAGATGAAAGAGCTCCCCACCATCATGGACAAGGATCAGCATGTTACATATACAGAATCTGGATACTGGACAATACGCCGGAGTGACCAATTCTGGTCTGGGAATTTTACTGACCAGACCATGGAACAAGTTTCAATGCGGATGTTGAAGACTTGTGGAGGTTTGAAGCATGGCCGTGGCATCACAAGGAGCACTCAGGCAAGGATGATTTATGTCCTGGCAAAGACTATTCCAATATGTGAGGTAGTTGAAGATTTTTGTGGAATTTATTCTCAGACAAGTGATCAACACACTGACATGAGAGCCTCCATGACTGAACGTGACAGGAAACACTATATCCTTATTCGAAATTGGTTTGATGACCATTCGCCATTCTCATACACAGGTGAAAATCTTATCTCGCTCGCAACTGGTATCGTGGCACCAACATCTACCAATGCTGAGTGTGCCTTTGAGATGGGAAGGAAATCAGCTGAAAGTGTAACAGGTAAGAATTTTGCAGATGTTAAATTCAAAAGAAATGATCGAATTACATCAATAGGAGCAGCCACCAATGGAGTGACAGTCCGTGGCAAAGTGGTAGAGGTAGATTCCGCACTATTATTCATGCGTGTCACATGTGTTATAGAAAAGCAATCTGAAATGGAAGTCTACCTTCAGAATGAGTTTAGTAAACAGCCTCCTGCATTATTTCATAAAGAGATGATGCGCAAGAATACTAAAAGTAATCTCGCAAGTCTCATAAAAGCTTCAGTTGTACCGATCTCAAGTCATGACCTTCAAAATCCATATTACATTGTCGATGGTGGATATATACTGCAAAGTGTTCCTTGGCCAACAGATGTGGATGGTTGTAAATATGGTGATGTTTGTAGCACATATGTATCATACGTACTAAACACCTTTGTTAAATGCACAGTATGTTTTGATGGGTATTATGCTACATCAACAAAATTTGCAGAGTAGAACCGGCGTAGTCTTTTTCACACAGTCTCTGCAGATGTAATTGTTGATCTTGAACATCCAGTCACTACTAATCACAGCTAATAGAAGAGGTTAAAGTTAAGCTATCAAGTAAAGGAGTTAAATGTCTACAGGCAGAGGCAGTTGCTGATTACATACTGACCAGCACAACCACTAGTTATGCAGAGGTCCACACTGATTGTCCAGTGGTACTAGTAGGCACTAACAATGATTTACTAGTAATGCTCATTGACAAAGTAACATATAAGAATGTATATATGACGTACTCACGTAATAATGTCTATAAGATCAGTGGTATGCAAGAGGTAATGTACCATCAGTCCCATCGACACATTCTTGTAGCCCATGCAATCACCAGATGTGATACGGTGTCTGCCCTTTTTAGCATTGGAAAGAAACGAGCACTTACAGTTTTAGAGAACCACAGCCAGTGTGACATGTTTGATAAATTTAAAAAGTGTGATTCAAGTCATGATGAGATAGCTAGGGTTGGGGAAATTATTTTATTAAATCTCTACAAGTGTAATAAATCAACATCTCTTGACAAGTCTCGGTACATATTGTACACACAAAAGGTGAGCAAAATCAGCAGCAATTTTAAGCTAGAGAGCCTCCCCCCAACCTCTGCAGCAGCTAAGTACCATTCATATAGGACTTACTTTACAATACAAGAGTGGCTGGGAAATCCTGGAAAGAAAGATCCTACAAATTGGGGTTGGTACTACAAAGGTAACGCGCTGACTCCCGTCTTCACTGATAGGCCTTTAGCCCCAGAGCAAGTGCTGCTTATTATATCCTGTGGATGTAAGGGAGGGTGTGCGAAGAGGTATAAGTGCCGTAAAGCAGCAATGTTTTGTACAACCATGTGTTCATCATGCATAGGTCAACCATGTACAAATTCCTGGCCTGCAGATGGTGATGAGGATGAGAAAATACCATGAAACCTGTGAATACGTGTATATGATTTTTTTTTGGTTAATTCAATATTGATGATTTGAATATTTCTTATTTGGTTATCAATGGAAACAACTTTTACATGTTACACTGAATAAAAGAAATCATATTATATATGAGTCTAGTGTATACTATGCTTGATTCAGTAGATATTTTGTTAACTCTTGTATTTTATTTGGATTTTTAATCTCGAAACATGTAAAGTTCTCTTTGATTAGACGAAACCACATTAAATACGAGATATGTGTCTACTATGGATAAATAACAAAATTGCTTAATTCAATATTTATAATGTGAAGATTTATATTTTATTTGGATTATAAGGCCAAAACATGTAAACTTTACATTGAATTAGAGAAATCACATTAAGAATGAGTCTTGTGTCTATAATGAACGACAAAGTATTTTTCTCTGTTTATTTCAATATTTGTGATGTGAAAATTTGCATTCCATTTTGATTTTAAAGACCAGAAAATTTAAACTTTACATTCAATAAAAGGAATCACATTAAATATAAGTTTTTCGCACCAAAGTTCCTTGTTTAATAAGTAGTAAACAATGTTAAAGGAGTATTTTCGAAAATTAGCGGCATTGCAGCCGCCATCTTGGACTTTTCAGCAAGCTCAAGGTTAATTTAGGTAAACTTTATTCCACTGAACTTAGTAAAGTCTCAGATAACTTATGTGAAAAATCCAGCATTCTGCATTTTATTTTCCATGTTGAACCCTATTGCTTCTGAACTAAATACAATAACAAGTTAAGATTGGCATATGACATAGTTGTGTCAAGTGAATGATGGGAGTAATTGTAAAAGATGATAGACTATTAGAATAGAGGAAACAAAAATGTGAGCCTGAAAATGAATATGAGTGTAACTAAAATAATGTTCAATGAAAATTCAGAGCAACAACAACTTCAAATATTGATATCAGTCGTTTTTTTTATTCATGATCTATTTGCATAGTCCTGTTGAAGAACTATGCGTTTTGTTGAATTTATTTCCATATGCCCAGTTTTAGGATGATTAAACCTTTCTTAAGAACAATTGTCAAGTGACATTAAAATTTCCAAGGAAGTAGGATGTGACTGTTTTATTGGTTAACCTTTGTTCTGTTCTGTATTTGAAAGTTGGTGGGAAATTAAATGGGATTAAAAGATAATCAAGGATTATTCTTTAAGAGTTTGGAAACTCAACAATAGATGTGAACATGTGAGATAGGGGAAATTAATTTGTTTATATATATATATATATTATATATGTGTATATATATATAGATATATATATATATATGTACACAAACAGACACACACACACACACACATATATATTATATATATATAAATAAATATACTGTATATATATATATATATATATATGTATATATAGATATATATATATATATATATAAAGATATATATATATATATATATATTTATATATATATTAGGCTGGCGATTGCGCGCACCACACCCCTGAGCTCCAAACTCACCTGTGAATTGTTACATGAATCTGTTACTCTTGAATAGTACCTGAGCTCTGAGAATATATGCAACTCACAGACGGTAATATATATATATTATATATATATATAAACACTAAATATCCAAAGGTCTCTTATGTTATACTCAAAACAAAACTGGGTGATTATTTATGAGAACTATAAAAAACCAACCTCTTACTTCGGTTCTTAGTCATGGATTACGAGCAAAGCACTCATTGAACATATTTGTTATCAAAATAATACACAGCTTACAAAAATGTATTCTATAAAAAGAAGAATTAACACCAAAATAAATCACTCGAAATATTAAATCTGAACAAAATATTAGACTAAGCCAATGAAATTTTAATCTATGAAAATTATGCAATCACTTGTTTCAACCGGAATTAATTTATGAAAATATCTAATTTGGGTAATTAATTAAAAGAGTTAACACTTTAACATTTTAATGATTAAACACTAATTGAAATTTGCATATATATAACTGTTACACTTACGTCCTTTGGTTGACAACAAGGTTCAGAACAGTATAAGCTAAAAATGTTTAACCTAATCCTTGATTGTTCCTATTCGCTGTAATATCAAAACTATCATCCTCTTTAAGAAAATATATTATAACTAGCATTTTTTTTTTTAGATTCTTATGATTAATTGAAATTAAGAAAGTAACTGAGATCTGACTAATTAATTGAGGAATTCTGTTTATTCAGACAATTTCTAACTATAAACGTAGACTGCTACGGAATATGGTCATTATAGTAAGTTATGAATAAATTAATAAAATTAATATAAAGCTGGTGCCATTAAAAAAATCTGTGCAAAAATATTCCCGCATTCTCCCATTATATTTTTCGTTCACAAAATGAATGCGAAATTAGCCCTGAGCGCAAGTCTATGTTACGAGAAATTAGCAGTTGGTGAAATTATTTGAAACAAATAATTCTAACGAAATTCAGGAAAATAGATATTCCTAGAATCTTTGTGTCTGGATGCAGCCCTGACTAAGCCTCGTCTTTATATTTTCCCATAAATATTAAAGTGAAATTACCTATAATATTTACTTGAATATAAGAGATGTAATGTAATAGAAAAACATTATGCTAAAGAGAATTATCCTAATGTTTTTCTTTAATCAGGAAAGGAATTTGGTTATCACAGTATTTGACAGACTTCTCTCTCGTCTCAAATACAATATTTGCATTGGTTCTTTTCTTGAATCTTTTACTTATTTCAACATTCAATGTAGCGATATTACTTCTGAAACTTCGGGGACAAGTATTGCTTGACATTGGTTTTCAGAGTGTTAGTAAGTCAATCCTATTTACTAAAACATTGTAGTGTAAAATATACTTCTTTTATGAGAACCTCGATAGACATCACTTAAAAAAATGTATTGATATTTCTGCTGACATGTAACCATTGGATTAATTGGTTTTGTCTTGAAGTTCTTCTCTATTGTAGATGTCAGATTTTGTTTATATTATTAAACTACAATTATTCCATAAGTAGACACTATTCGTTTTTCAATATTGTAAAAAAGGTGAATTATCCCTCTCTCTACCTACGACTTGGACGTCATAAAGATATATATATATATATATATATATGTATATATATATATATATATATATATAAATAATATATATATATATATATATGCGCGCGTGCGTGTGTGTGTGTGTGTGTGTGTGTTATCGTTTCACACAAAATGGAAGGAAAAGTAAATAAGTTTAATCAAATGACACTGGAAACAATTGCATAATTGCTCGAAGAAGTCATTGATTCTAATTTTGGAAGTAGAAATACAACATTATGTTTTTATCTGAAGTATATCTAATGAGGTTTTTATTTCCTAACATTTTGCTCTTTTAAAATTATAATGATTTGTTTTTCAGATTTTCACTTTTCATTTATCAATAAACAATTAATAATTTTCAATACACATCATATACACAATCGATAACTTCTCTTATCCCTTTTCAGTGCTAATGAACATTGCTCAATAGACAAAGTTGTAATTGGTATTGCTATAAATAAACTCAGAAGTGAACGATTTGTTCAACTATTACTTGGAAACACCAATGCCGATTTGATATAAGAACAAGAAAATTTCATACTATTCAAAGGAAGATAAATTTTTAGAGTTATGGTTATCTTTAAATCTAATAATTCAGAAACTTTATCTAACTATTTTAAGAACCGAAAGTAAACTCATTGTTAAAAGATTCTGTCAAAGAATCAAATGCATATTAACGATTGCTTGTCTCATCTTGGGTGTCATCTATTCTATAGGAAGATAAATCAGCATTTTTTGGAGTTATTTCCTACATACTATCACAATCTGTTTTCCATTTTTTTTTTTGATTTACCTATCTAAGTTTCAA
>NC_090748.1:33945747-33950747 GCF_036898095.1 Palaemon carinicauda
CGGCCGGGAATCGAACCCTGGTCGGCAAGCCTGTATAGACAGTGACTAAGCCACTTGGCCACGAAGAAGGATAAAAGTCAATGACAATTCTTCTGTACTTATACCTGTCGAATTCAGGTATTTTGTACTTAGAATTGAAATCAACCCATCCTCACCATCGTAGCTAATTGGTAGTTTGTTACTTGGCATTCAATTATTGATAAATTTTGCACATTTTTACGTGTTTTTCATATTCAAATAAGCTATATATATTTTTGATACATTAATGTCTGGATTCTCTTAACGACCTCGGGATCAGAGCCCCAGGCGAAATCACACAAAGACAAGAGCTTGGCTCCGGCCGGGAATCGAACCCTGGTCGGCAAGCCTGTATAGACAGTGACTAAGCCACTTGGCCACGAAGAAGGATAAAAGTCAATGACAATTCTTCTGTACTTATACCTGTCGAATTCAGGTATTTTGTACTTAGAATTGAAATCAACCCATCCTCACCATCGTAGCTAATTGGTAGTTTGTTACTTGGCATTCAATTAATGATAAATTTTGCACATTTTTACGTGTTTTTCATATTCAAATAAGCCATATATATTTTTGATACATTAATGTCTGGATTCTCTTAAAGACCTCGGGATCTGAGCCCCAGGCGAAATCACACAAAGACAAGAGCTTGGCTCCGGCCGGGAATCGAACCCTGGTCGGCAAGCCTGTATAGACAGTGACTAAGCCACTTGGCCACGAAGAAGGATAAAAGTCAATGACAATTCTTCTGTACTTCTGTACTTATACATGTCGAATTCAGGTATTTTGTACTTAGAATTGAAATCAACCCATCCTCACCATCGTAGCTAATTGGTAGTTTGTTACTTGGCATTCAATTAATGATAAATTTTGCACATTTTTACGTGTTTTTCATATTCAAATAAGCCATATATATTTTTGATACATTAATGTCTGGATTCTCTTAACGACCTCGGGATCAGAGCCCCAGGCGAAATCACACAAAGACAAGAGCTTGGCTCCGGCCGGGAATCGAACCCTGGTCGGCAAGCCTGTATAGACAGTGACTAAGCCACTTGGCCACGAAGAAGGATAAAAGTCAATGACAATTCTTCTGTACTTCTGTACTTATACATGTCGAATTCAGGTATTTTGTACTTAGAATTGAAATCAACCCATCCTCACCATCGTAGCTAATTGTTAGTTTGTTACATGGCATTCAATTAATGATAAATTTTGCACATTTTTACGTGTTTTTCATATTCAAATAAGCTATATATATTTTTGATACATTAATGTCTGGATTCTCTTAACGACCTCGGGATCAGAGCCCCAGGCGAAATCACACAAAGACAAGAGCTTGGCTCCGGCCGGGAATCGAACCCTGGTCGGCAAGCCTGTATAGACAGTGACTAAGCCACTTGGCCACGAAGAAGGATAAAAGTCAATGACAATTCTTCTGTACTTATACCTGTCGAATTCAGGTATTTTGTACTTAGAATTGAAATCAACCCATCCTCACCATCGTAGCTAATTGGTAGTTTGTTACTTGGCATTCAATTATTGATAAATTTTGCACATTTTTACGTGTTTTTCATATTCAAATAAGCTATATATATTTTTGATACATTAATGTCTGGATTCTCTTAACGACCTCGGGATCAGAGCCCCAGGCGAAATCACACAAAGACAAGAGCTTGGCTCCGGCCGGGAATCGAACCCTGGTCGGCAAGCCTGTATAGACAGTGACTAAGCCACTTGGCCACGAAGAAGGATAAAAGTCAATGACAATTCTTCTGTACTTATACCTGTCGAATTCAGGTATTTTGTACTTAGAATTGAAATCAACCCATCCTCACCATCGTAGCTAATTGGTAGTTTGTTACTTGGCATTCAATTAATGATAAATTTTGCACATTTTTACGTGTTTTTCATATTCAAATAAGCCATATATATTTTTGATACATTAATGTCTGGATTCTCTTAAAGACCTCGGGATCTGAGCCCCAGGCGAAATCACACAAAGACAAGAGCTTGGCTCCGGCCGGGAATCGAACCCTGGTCGGCAAGCCTGTATAGACAGTGACTAAGCCACTTGGCCACGAAGAAGGATAAAAGTCAATGACAATTCTTCTGTACTTCTGTACTTATACATGTCGAATTCAGGTATTTTGTACTTAGAATTGAAATCAACCCATCCTCACCATCGTAGCTAATTGGTAGTTTGTTACTTGGCATTCAATTAATGATAAATTTTGCACATTTTTACGTGTTTTTCATATTCAAATAAGCCATATATATTTTTGATACATTAATGTCTGGATTCTCTTAACGACCTCGGGATCAGAGCCCCAGGCGAAATCACACAAAGACAAGAGCTTGGCTCCGGCCGGGAATCGAACCCTGGTCGGCAAGCCTGTATAGACAGTGACTAAGCCACTTGGCCACGAAGAAGGATAAAAGTCAATGACAATTCTTCTGTACTTCTGTACTTATACATGTCGAATTCAGGTATTTTGTACTTAGAATTGAAATCAACCCATCCTCACCATCGTAGCTAATTGTTAGTTTGTTACATGGCATTCAATTAATGATAAATTTTGCACATTTTTACGTGTTTTTCATATTCAAATAAGCTATATATATTTTTGATACATTAATGTCTGGATTCTCTTAACGACCTCGGGATCAGAGCCCCAGGCGAAATCACACAAAGACAAGAGCTTGGCTCCGGCCGGGAATCGAACCCTGGTCGGCAAGCCTGTATAGACAGTGACTAAGCCACTTGGCCACGAAGAAGGATAAAAGTCAATGACAATTCTTCTGTACTTATACCTGTCGAATTCAGGTATTTTGTACTTAGAATTGAAATCAACCCATCCTCACCATCGTAGCTAATTGGTAGTTTGTTACTTGGCATTCAATTATTGATAAATTTTGCACATTTTTACGTGTTTTTCATATTCAAATAAGCTATATATATTTTTGATACATTAATGTCTGGATTCTCTTAACGACCTCGGGATCAGAGCCCCAGGCGAAATCACACAAAGACAAGAGCTTGGCTCCGGCCGGGAATCGAACCCTGGTCGGCAAGCCTGTATAGACAGTGACTAAGCCACTTGGCCACGAAGAAGGATAAAAGTCAATGACAATTCTTCTGTACTTATACCTGTCGAATTCAGGTATTTTGTACTTAGAATTGAAATCAACCCATCCTCACCATCGTAGCTAATTGGTAGTTTGTTACTTGGCATTCAATTAATGATAAATTTTGCACATTTTTACGTGTTTTTCATATTCAAATAAGCCATATATATTTTTGATACATTAATGTCTGGATTCTCTTAAAGACCTCGGGATCTGAGCCCCAGGCGAAATCACACAAAGACAAGAGCTTGGCTCCGGCCGGGAATCGAACCCTGGTCGGCAAGCCTGTATAGACAGTGACTAAGCCACTTGGCCACGAAGAAGGATAAAAGTCAATGACAATTCTTCTGTACTTCTGTACTTATACATGTCGAATTCAGGTATTTTGTACTTAGAATTGAAATCAACCCATCCTCACCATCGTAGCTAATTGGTAGTTTGTTACTTGGCATTCAATTAATGATAAATTTTGCACATTTTTACGTGTTTTTCATATTCAAATAAGCCATATATATTTTTGATACATTAATGTCTGGATTCTCTTAACGACCTCGGGATCAGAGCCCCAGGCGAAATCACACAAAGACAAGAGCTTGGCTCCGGCCGGGAATCGAACCCTGGTCGGCAAGCCTGTATAGACAGTGACTAAGCCACTTGGCCACGAAGAAGGATAAAAGTCAATGACAATTCTTCTGTACTTATACCTGTCGAATTCAGGTATTTTGTACTTAGAATTGAAATCAACCCATCCTCACCATCGTAGCTAATTGGTAGTTTGTTACTTGGCATTCAATTAATGATAAATTTTGCACATTTTTACGTGTTTTTCATATTCAAATAAGCCATATAAATTTTTTATACATTAATGTCTGGATTCTCTTAACGACCTCGGGATCAGAGCCCCAGGCGAAATCACACAAAGACAAGAGCTTGGCTCCGGCCGGGAATCGAACCCTGGTCGGCAAGCCTGTATAGACAGTGACTAAGCCACTTGGCCACGAAGAAGGATAAAAGTCAATGACAATTCTTCTGTACTTATACCTGTCGAATTCAGGTATTTTGTACTTAGAATTGAAATCAACCCATCCTCACCATCGTAGCTAATTGGTAGTTTGTTACTTGGCATTCAATTAATGATAAATTTTGCACATTTTTACGTGTGTTTCATATTCAAATAAGCCATATATATTTTTGATACATTAATGTCTGGATTCTCTTAACGACCTCGGGATCAGAGCCCCAGGCGAAATCACACAAAGACAAGAGCTTGGCTCGGCCGGGAATCGAACCCTGGTCGGCAAGCCTGTATAGACAGTGACTAAGCCACTTGGCCACGAAGAAGGATAAAAGTCAATGACAATTCTTCTGTACTTATACCTGTCGAATTCAGGTATTTTGTACTTAGAATTGAAATCAACCCATCCTCACCATCGTAGCTAATTGGTAGTTTGTTACTTGGCATTCAATTAATGATAAATTTTGCACATTTTTACGTGTTTTTCATATTCAAATAAGCCATATATATTTTTGATACATTAATGTCTGGATTCTCTTAACGACCTCGGGATCAGAGCCCCAGGCGAAATCACACAAAGACAAGAGCTTGGCTCCGGCCGGGAATCGAACCCCGGTCGGCAAGCCTGTATAGACAGTGACTAAGCCACTTGGCCACGAAGAAGGATAAAAGTCAATGACAATTCTTCTGTACTTATACCTGTCGAATTCAGGTATTTTGTACTTAGAATTGAAATCAACCCATCCTCACCATCGTAGCTAATTGGTAGTTTGTTACTTGGCATTCAATTAATGATAAATTTTGCACATTTTTACGTGTTTTTCATATTCAAATAAGC
>NC_090748.1:33955747-33960553 GCF_036898095.1 Palaemon carinicauda
ACTATTTTTTTTCGCTACTCTTGTTTCAAATGTAAACGTATTAACTTTGCATAAAATTACCTATTGTTTCATGTTCTCGTTACTATAGCATCACCAATTGAATTAGCCAAGATGGATGATGGCAAAGGCATATAAACTACAGCGATAGGAAATAGAGCAATACATCCTAACAAGAGTAGTGTTTTAATCATACCAGATTAAAAAGAGAATCAAAGAGGACTCTGACACCATCTACAGTACATCAGATACTCAATAAAACTGTGTATAAATAAACAACATACAACCGTATAAAGCTACAATGTTTTTTTATCAGGGGAAAAAAAACTAAATATCATATTCAAGACAGGCAATAACAATGCAGTTGAATGTGAGGCTCAGCCAATTTGCCAAGACCCTAACCCATGGAGAGCTCCTAACTAGAATGAACAGTGGCACTACTGTTACTCACTACATGAAAGAGTTACTCACGACACTCATCACGTCTTGAAAAAAGTTATCTATACAGGAAATTTTAGTAATAAAACTCAAACAAAATAAAACTCTTAAATTTAATTAAAGGTTTCAGAATAGTTTTTTTTTATTTAGGTTAAATATTTCTAAATTTCTTGAAAGGATGTTCGGTTTGGGTAACTATAAAAATCGTTTGAGAGTATCCTTAGGAGGACCAACCTTGTGTCAAAGGGTAACGACAAGGGGGTGAAAGTTTCGGTCCTTCCCAATTTCCCGCAACTTCAAGAGAGCCCTGAAGAAAAACAAACAAATTTTATTACCCCCTAATAATAATAAACTTAAATAGTAACGACAAGGGGGTAACAACTGCAAAAACCTAAATTAGCATAAACACATCTCGAAAATAAAATAAAGAATTAGAGTTAAAGGATCCTTCAAAAACTTATATTTATATATAGGAACATTACTTCCATGAAGCTGATCCTAGAAATTAGATTTTCGAGATGTTAAAATAAACGAATAGTATCCGAAGATAAAACAAATTACTTACAGATTATTATGTAGTTTTTTATGTTTCAATAGGTATATATTTAGTTTAATAAGATATGTTAATATGAATCAGTAAATATAACGATTAAATTCAGGACTATTAAGCAAGTTTGCAAATAAGTGTGCCATCATTTCCATTGGTGAAATGATAAGAAGGCTAGGATCACTTTAGAAATAGACACCCATCATTTCGTTGTGACGTACCTTAAAGCCTTATCGGCACCTCGGAAGTTCGGCAATAAATTAAGTATATCCTGTGTCTAAGATGGTAAGAGACATGTCTTCGTTGCTGGCAAGACTTGAGCAGGAGCGGTGATTTGGGCACAGTTCGTTGTAATTAGCCGTCCATTATTAATATAACCGTCGAGCTTGAAAGAAAAGCAACCGGCTCTATGTTGATTCCACCAACCAAACCAACTAACTGACTGGTACGAATTTTCCAAACGGACTTCACTACGACTGTCTCAGCTGCTCAGCGTTTCCTTTCCTCGGAAAACAAAGAAACAAACAGTAGTAACTGCTCGTTAACAGTTGTTATACCTTCGAGACTTAAAAGGTGTTTACCGTCACAACGAAAATATAATTACATATTCCCTTTATAAGCTCGAAGTAAACATAGAAAAACTCAATTAAATTTACTAAATTATACTAATGATTACATTATTCAAATTAACAATAATTAAACCAAATATTATACCTTTAAGAACGCATTATATAAGAACAATGATAAATAGAAGAAAAACATAAGTGATGTAATAATTTTACATCATTTTCAACACTCCAGGGAAGGGATTCAGTCTTTTTACAAAACATGTAAAAAGTTGAATTTAAAATGAAAACATGCATATTTACAATTACATATTTACAAAGTTATCAAACCATCTCAGTCTTGGAGCACATGCCTAGTCCTTTTCTCTGACTCGACTGCTGCCCTTTTCCTTGACCTTCCTCTAAATTTAGGTTTGGCATCTAATTCCTCATTAACTGAAGGATTTATCTCTTCAGCAATATCGGGTTTTAAAAGAGGGATGAGACTGGTTATATGCCTTTTCACCAGCTCATTTGTTTTACCTTTCAAAACGATAGCATTAGTCACCTCACCACTTGTATTCTTAATTACCTCTGTAATTTTTCCCATAGGATAGTTAAGGGGTTTTACATGAGTCTCTTTGATTAAAACAATATCACCTACATTAAGATGCTGATGATGACAAGGACGATATCGGTCCTTCTTATCAACTGCCTGTTTTATTAGGGTAGCTAAAAACTCCGAATGATAATTGTCTATGAGATTTTTTCTGATTGCATTTAGTTTTTGATAATTATTCTTTATCCTTTCTGACGGGGTGGTACCAAGAATGTATTCAAGATCAATCTCAGGATCGGGCTGTAGATCAGGAATGACATTGATGGATAAGAGATCATAGCCATGAATAAGCCTTTCCGGAGTGATAGGGTGAGGAACAGGCTCGTTGCTCGAATCCCTTAATGCTTCTTTAAAAGCAATTGGTCGCCTATTCACCAAGTGACAAGTTTGACTAACAACAAATTCAAAATCTCTAAATTCTAGAACATTTGTACCAATGGACTTATTTATCAAATGTTTGACCATCTTTATACATATCTCTACCAAAGAACCCATCTGACTGCAGCCTTTAAAATACCGATCAAATTTTATCGATTGTACACCAGCCTCATCAAAATGCATCTGGGTTTCAGGATCTTTAAGAAAATCCATTATGATGTTACCTCCTGCTACTATCTGTGTGCCTAAGTTACTTACACAAAACTGTGGCAATCCATAATCAAACGTGTGAAGCATAAAAGAACGAAGGAATTCTTTAACAGACATATCCACGCAAATCTTCAAATTGACTGCTCGAGTAAACATACAGGTAAGGCAAAGAACCCACACTTTTAGCTTTCTATGTTCCTGTTTAACAGTATAAGGACCAAAGTAATCTATGTACACATACCCAAAAGGAATCTCAGAAGGATGCAATCTAACATCACGATATGGGGACTGATTCAGTTTCACAGAACGACCACTATACCTTTTGCACGTAACACAATCCTTAAGGACATTTTTAACAACTGAGAAATAGTGAGGTATCCAAAACTCTTTCCGCAGCTCTGCTAAAAGTGAATAACATCCAGCATGTTTTAGCCTTACATGCAAATCAAGAATTATCAACTTTGTTAACTCACTATGCTTGTGCAAAAGAATAGGGAAATAGCATCTTTCACCCTCTTTCCACCGATCACATTTGCTTCTCACCCTCAGAATTCCAACCTGATCAGGATAAACATTAAGCTGACTGACAAGATTGGGTATGTTCTTGACCCTTTTCAAATCAGACCCAAAATAATCAAAGACTTCAGGGAAATAGACAAGCTGATCTTTCAAAATTATGTGCATAACAGCCTCTTTGTAATACCCAGATTCAATAACCATCAAATCCTTACAAGTTGGTCTGTTCAACTTTGTGCGAGCCTTCCACTTATTCCAACATCTCAGAACCCTAGCAATTACAGCCACTAAATGGCGAAAGTCAGAATATCTGTTTGGAGAAACTAGATATTCAGATGATATGGAAAGTTTATTGCACTGTATATTATAACTACCAACGTCTTTGCTTTCAACATTATCATCATTGATCTTGAATAAAGGATTCGGGATGGTGAAACTCAGTACATTTTGACTTATTGCTACATCACTTGACTGAATTTGTGGTCCTGAGAAATAGTTAGTTTTCTTGAGTTGTTTGTATGATAAACATCTAGTTATGCAATCCCCAGGATTATTCTGCCCACTTGTGAAGGTAAAGTTCACCGGGAAGATTTCACAAAGCTGATTTATACGATGTAACCTATTCAATATAAAATTGGATTTTCCCTGCATTTTATCAAGTTTACTAGCATAAGAATTTACCCAAGTTAACGCTACCAAACTATCAGAATACAAAGTCAGTGCTTTAATATTAATGGGAATGACACATGCAGGACCAGACAGTTCTTTATAAAGTTCCATAAGCATCTCTGTACCTAAACTAATAGCCTGCAACTCCAGGGAAGGGATTGATTTAGTCTTCAAATTTGTGTTCACAATTCTGTTTTTGGCCAATACAAAACTAACCTTACCTGTATCTATATTCTCAATATAAAGTACGGCTCCATACATGAGACTACTTGCATCAACACAAGCTAGTATCCTATAAGATGCATCTCTTTCCCCTACAAACCGTTCTACCATAATTTCTGGAGTTGCATTAGCTTGTCTTGAAATACAGTTCCACTCTTTCATTCGCTCTTGTGACAATGGATCATCCCATCCAAGTGATTTGTCACACTGTAAGCCATGCATAAAAACTCTAGATCTGTTAAAAACTGGTCCATTGAAATTATATAAATCAAAATTAGAGGCTATCGACCTGAGAATTAAACGTTTTGTATTGGCTGATCCCTCAAGAGCAATAGGTCCAGTTGACAATATATCATCTTGCCTATGCCACTGCAAGCCTAAAAGTTTAACTTTACTGTCAGTTTTGTTTTCAAGACCAGCATCAATATCCTCCTGAAGTGAACTATCATTAGTAACAATTTGTTGTAATTCCATCTTATAGGGCTCAAAAATAGATGGCAATAACTGATAAGCCCATTTCAAAGTTGATGAATCACTACAAGTGAAAGCACCATTATCCATATAAAATAATTGATAAATCAACCTTTTCAAACATACAACCTCCTCAGAATTCCCTTCAGTATCCAGGACCAAAATCTTGTATAAACTCAACATCAAAATTGTTG
>NC_090748.1:33981053-33986053 GCF_036898095.1 Palaemon carinicauda
GTGTGTGTGTGTGTGTGTGTGTGTGTGTATGTGTGTGTGTGTACTGCACATTAATATCATCAACATCATCTTATCATCATCATCCTCATCATCATCATCATCATTATCCTATTTTCATCATAGTTGATTGAATTACATTCCTTCCCAATCTCCAACTATATGATATAAATTTAATTATGGTTATTATAAAATTTACGTCTGTGTTTGACTAATTACAAGAAAGAGGCATTACGTTAAGGTCATTTAAATTCTTAGTTCCTACAATGGCCACGGTTGACAACCCCCTTACTTACCTACAACCTCTACTTAGTTGTACAGTACATTTCTCTTATAAAAATAGCTTATCGTGCTCTTAATACTATGATAAAAGCTATATTACCACTTCATGATTCCAAATATTTCATTAGGGTCCATAAATATATTAATTGCCACTTGAAAAATCGTATTGTGCTGTTATTATTATTATTATTATTATTATTATTATTATTATTATTATTATTATTATTATTATTATTATTATCATTATTATTATTATTATTATTATGAAAAAGAGAAGGCAAAAGGCTCATGACCAATATGGTGAAAGCCAAGTAAAAGTAGAGAAAATTTATCTAAATTAAGGACAATACTGAAAGGAGGGAGGGATGTTAAAAGATTTTTAAGTTATTTCGGGAACTTGAATTTCACAGATAAACCACATCTCTACAATAAAACCTGTTTGCATCGCATATTCATTTCCACCAGGTTGGACAAAACATAGAGTTCTTTGCTATAACTCGATGAAAGGCCAAATATCTCAGTTCTCTTTTTTATCAATAGAATTTCTGCTCGTGGAAAGTTCTGGTAAACATCTGGTACAATCGTTAAGGACCTTCAAAAAACAAAAAAACAGGGGTTCCCTTGAAAAAAAAACAGAATATAAAATACAAGAAACGATCATAATCTTCAAACAATTTGTTTTTTTCTTTACGGTCATCAAACAATTTTCAACATCCACAGGTCGCGTGAATCTAAAATGTAATAAAAAGTGTTCCCAAACAATTTGGGACCATGAAAGAAAGAATCCCCTAACGTGATACTGTACATTGCATTCGAGAGCGTAGTCTGATGGCCTGACGGTTTTCGGTATTGGATACATCCACTTCAAAATCGGAACATGATACTGTTGCTTTCAATTTCACGTTACCGTTCTGAGGAAATTTGGTGTGCAGACACTGATAGAAATGTGTCACTGATAGTATTAAACAAGTTACCGTTCGACACTGTTTTGTGATAAGATTCCACCCAATGATTTAACGATCTTTTAAACGATTATCAGGTATTTTTATTTGTATCTGCTGAAAGTCTTTCAGAAAAATAGTATTTATTACTTTGTGTGAATACGGTCAGTTGTAGAATGCCCTCTCTCTCTCTCTCTCTCTCTCTCTCTCTTCTCTCTCCTCTCCTCTCTCTCTCTCTCTCTCTCTCTCTCTCTCTCTCTCCTCTCTCTCTCTCTCTCTCTATATATATATATATATATATATATATATATATTATATATAATATATATATATATATATATAATATATATATATATATATATATATATATACATATAGTCTTAGTGTCTGTTATAAATCGAAGGAAATACCGTATTGACGATTTTCTATTTAATATGTGGTGCCAACATTTGTTTCAAATCATTTTTTCATGTACGTTTTTTGCCAGGACTGATATAAATGGACACATTAAGAATCCTTGAAAACGTAGATTTTAAAATATTTTATTTCTAAAATACATGTATAATTTCTCCTAAAGCTTCACAGAATTTCTTGACCTGATCTCACAAGCTGCATCCATTTTCGACGATGATTACAGTATTGACTCCTGTTCTTCAGAGTCGTTATCTCTAGTCCTTTGTAGATTTTAACTGTAATATTCTCTGAGTCCCTCAAAGAATATAGATTTGCAATGTGCGCTTATCTCGGATTTGATTCCCTTAAGAGCTATGCTGGTTCATTCGAACAAAACGTGGTCTCATGGGTAGAGCATTTCTTGGTCAGTGAAGTAGTTGCTGTACTACCATTCACGCCACCCATACAGTTTAGCTCCTTAACCCGTTGAAGTTCACGATTCCACTGCTGTGGCAGTCTTAAGCCCCCCTGACACTTGCACGCATTCGTGGCACGCACTGGCATGCATTGATGCGCGAACCTCGCGTGAACGAGCCGTGAAAATGTCGTGAACAGTGCGGAAACTCGCGTGCCAGAGCGTACCAATGCGTGCCATGCGGGCCCAAAACTTTGAAATGTTTAAAGTTTGTGGCACGCATTGGCACGCACTAAATGGCCGTGAACGATGCGCCAACTGGGAGTGAACTGGAGTGAACAGTGAGGGAACTGGCGTGAACTGGAGTGAACTGGAGTGAACGATGCGGGAAGTGGCGTGAACTTTATAATGAAGAGAAACAAAAAGGAAACGAAAATATTAATGAAAAGGAAAGAAAAATAACCTAGTAAATTTTTATATTTGCTGTTTTAATGTGAAAAAAAAATGATATCTTATTTCAAACTATTTCTATAACTTTATAATGAAGAGAAACAAAAAGGAAACGAAAAAATTAATGAAAAGGAAAGAAAATAAACCTAATAAATTTTTATATTTGCTGTTTTAATGTGAAACAAAATTATATCTTAAAATTCAAACTATTTCTATAACTTTATAATGAAGAGAAACAAAAAGGAAACGAAAAAAGTAATGAAAAGGAAAGAAAAATAAGCCTAATAAATTTTCATATTTGCTGTTTTTAATGTGAAAAAAAATTATATCTTATTTCAAACTATTTTTATAACTTTATAATGAAGAGAAACAAAAAGGAAACGAAAAATTAATGAAAAGGAAAGAAAAATAAACCTAATAAATTTTTATATTTGCTGTTTAATGTGAAAAAAAAATTATATCTTATTTCAAACTATTTTTATAACTTTATAATGAAGAGAAACAAAAGGGAAACGAAAAAAATTAATGAAAAGGAAAGAAAAATAAACTAATAAATTTTTATATTTGCTGTTTGAATGTAAAAATAAAATGATGTCTTATTTCAAACTATTTCTATAACTTTATAATGAAGAGAAACAAAAAGGAACGAAAAAATTAATGAAAAGGAAAGAAAAATAAACCTAATAATTGTTTATATTTGCTGTTTGAATGTAAATATAAAATGATGTCTTATTTCATGCACACACTTATTTTCCTCTATTACCAATCAAGACCCAAAACTTTTGTTTTGAATAAAAATGAACTGAAAAATAAACCCAAGAAATTTTTAAGTTTGCTGTTTGAATGTAAAAATAAAATGATGTTTTATTTCATCAACATACTTATTCTTCTTTATTACCTTAAAATGAAGGGCAAAACAAATTTTTTCTGTTTGCAGTTTTAATGTAAAAATAAAATGATTTCTTATTTCAACACACTTTTTTCTCTATTACCTTAAAATCAACAGCCTAAAAACTTTTCATGTTTGCTGCTTTTAATGTTAAAATAAAATGCTTTCTTAATACTTGTACATATTTCATGTCTGCTATTTATATGTAAATCAAATGCTTTTTTATTGAAACTAAAATAAAGGGCAACAAAAAAATACAAACGAAAAAGATACGTTTCTTCTCCTCAATGCAATGGTGTCTCTGACAGAAAGCATTGTTGTCTCTTCCGAACCCAATCCAAGAATGTCCTCGGGTTGGAGAAGCCCCGTTTTTATATGGAGTGCCAATTCGTGAACTGGCGTGAACTGGCGTGACCAATGTGGAAACGATGCGGAATGATGAGTGAACTCGCGTGAACGTGTCGTGAACGATGCGCGAAACTACGCGTGCCAATTCGTGCCATCGCGTGAACGTCGCGTGAACGTCGCGTGAACGTCGCGTGAACGATGCGCGAACTGGAGTGAACTGGTCGTGAACAGTGCGCGGAAAAACACCAGTGCGTGCCAAAAAGTGGCACGCACTGGCGCGCATCAATGCGTGCCAGTGCGTGGCAAAAAATGCGCGCAAGTGTCAGGCAGGCTTTAATGTCATGCGGTTCAAGCTTGTGCAAAGCAGACTAAATCGTAATACTTATTGCCCCAAGGAAAATTATACTCATCGCAAATTACGAAGGCCCCCAAACTGGAATAGCAGTAATTATAAATTTCCGAGTTTTCAACTGACAAGTTCAAATTATAGATTGTGTTACCGAAGGCATTTATTACTCCGAAATTCCTGATATAAGACAATTAAAAGTTATTGAACATGTGCTATTTATTACAAAATATATTAATTGATGTTGGGTAACCCTACACTCTTCTTCATGGACATTCTGAATTCAATAATTTAAGTAGAATTGGCAAATTTTTTTGAAAAAAACATATCTAGAAATACACGTAAAATCAATCCATAACCAGGTTAAAGATGGGTTTCAAGTTATTTCTTGACTCTTCTTCAGGGCTATAATGGTTGAGTGATGGGATTACACTTTCATATAAAAGATATGGTGGTGAAAGTTTTGATACAAAAATATCTGAAAACTCTGAAACTAATCAGTAAATAGGATAAATACAAAAATCAGATTCTTTGAATGATAAAGATGAAAATTGTTGAATATTTTTTTAATACAAAAATGATTTTTCACAAAGCTTCACAGAATTCCATGACCCATATTAAAAGACCTCGACTCTTTTGTTGAAGCTTAAGATTCCTTTTATTTTTTTTTTTGTTTTTTTTTGGGGGGGGGGTGGGGGTTGAAGCCACATTGACGTCAGTTGTTGATGAAAGTTATCTCCCGTTGAAAGCAGCCTAATCTTTGAACCTTATACGCTCCCTCAAAAATGAGGTTTGTGATCTGCATTGATACTGAAGCGGTACCTTTCCTTATAACAAATTGTGATGAAATCTGGGACTAAAAAACGATATGGGGTAAAACTAAGAATACATCCAATGAAAATGCAGAGAGGTATTGGGTGAATCTCCAGAGATAGGTAA
>NC_090748.1:34010222-34057722 GCF_036898095.1 Palaemon carinicauda
AATAATGTCAATAACAATAAAGTGGGCTTACTCTTCTTCGCCACTAAATGGGCTCCTTACGACTCCAAGGGCGCAGTTTTCAGGCAGAGGCATGAGATTAAAGGGCGTATATTACGCTCGCATTATGGGCCATTCACAAGAGTTAATGCTATGCTCCACTCCAACAAAAGAACTATAGAAATCCTCGGTGAGGCACAAAGTCCAAGCCTCCAACAACGGGTCCCAAGCAATCCAGCTTTGGACAAAGGGCAAGAGCACACAGGGTCACTCTTTAGTGACGCAACACGGTGCGGGAGTACTAAAGGAAGTCTCTTCCATTCAAAAGTACACTGCCGTATACTGCCAAAAATCTAGCACACTGGTAATTCTATAGTGGAGCAGAGTACAGAACTGTCAAATAAATATCACAAGGCCCCCTCGAAAAGTCCGGGAAAGGGTCTAAATATGACGTGAAACAGACGATGAAACCAAACCACCATCACAAACATGAAAAAAGAAACAAACTTCCTGGGCGGAGTAAAAAAATAAACTAATAACCATTAAGGAGAGGCAAAAGACCCATATCCAGCGTTCAGGGAGAAACTCATAAGGAAACTTGATTAAACTAGAAAAACTTACTCTAAAAAGGTCATCAAAACTGAATAAATTACGTGAATTTTTAATACCTCCCCACAAAAAAAAAAAAAAAAAAATCAAAAGAAATTGCAAAACTTAAATTACTTATTTCAAATACTCAAATTAGTTACTTTAAATGATAGAATTAAATCAAATAACTAATAAAGAGCAAACAAGAGAAATTAAACCAAAACCTGGAAAGGAAACGTCATTAATACCTAACCCATAGACCAAACTACAGCCTACTCCCTACTCCTAAAAAGACCTAGATAAAACATTTGGTATAACATTATCCTTCCCTGCTATATGCCTAATTTGAAGGACATATTCCTGCAAAAAGAGACTCCACCTAATCAACCTTATATTTTTGTCCTTAAACCGTTGGATAAGTACTACAGGATTATGGTCTGTGTAGACCAAAATAGGATGAAGTGATGAACTCAAATAAACTGAAAAATTAGTTATAGCTTTTAACACAAGGCTTCTTTTTCAATAGTTGAATATCTCTAGTCGCTGCCGGTGATCACTTCCTCAAAAAGTAAGCGACGGGGTGTACCATCCCTGCATCATCCTCCTGGAGAAGAACCGCTCCAAGTCCCACATCACTCGCATCTGTCGCTAATCTAAAGGGGAGATCAAAATTTGGAGATTGTAGGAAGGGATAATTAGTCAAGACTGTTTTTAACTTTTCAAATGCTTCTTGGTACTCCTTGGACCATACAAACCTTACTCCCTTCTTTAATAAATTTGTTAAAGGAGTTGCAATATCAGAGAAGTTCTTTATAAACCTCCTATAGTATCCGACTATTCCTAGGAACCTCCTAACCCCTCGTCACTATCGCTATTTACAAAAATCCTGATCACCAGACGTTACTGCTTCCTTTGTGTTACCTTTACTACTCTTTATAGCTTTAAGGACTTCACGCAACAACTGACCCTTCTTAAATTCTGTTGGTAATCCTAAGCTCAAATACTCGGCTAAACACCACAACTTATCTATTTTAACATAAAAAAATCTCCTTTTCCTAGTCGGACCTAGCTAAAAATAGCGCTGCCGCTCACTCAAATTCATCCTCTACTAAAGGCATCTTCTTAAACTATGGCAAAAGTAACAAAACAAATAGGTTAATTTTCCCCCAACTGTCTAATTCTCCCTATCACACCTCTCCAAGAAAAACTGCCAAAGGTTGGAATGTCTGTCAGGATCCTGGCAAGATCGCCAAATTTTGTTATGAACTTCAAGACGGTCTGAAGTTAAAGTTCTTCAGGACCTGATATTTCAGATCAGTACCACAAAAAGGGTATGATCCCTGAATAAACAACACCCAAAGAGTACAATCTCAGAGAGGATACACAAAACCACAAACTAAAGATTACCAACAAGCAAACAAAATGACAAAGCAGTCACTTCTTCAATTGCCTACCTAACTAACATGCCAAGGAATAAGAGAAAGTAATCAGTGGAAGTAAGAAAAACACTTTCCCTAACATACGATAGGTGGAGACTCAAAGAGGGGGGGGGGGGGGCGGGAAACCTTAACCTATAACTTAACCTGAATCTTCACAAACAAAGTACATTGTACTAAATACATACTCGTTTAACAATATAACACATAAATAACTCAATAAGTAGAATCCATAAAGTAACACTCGAAAACTCATCCGAGGACGTTTCTATTTAGTTAAATGTAGACGTTGACACTAACTAAATAAGGGGTTGCTGTTCCATCACATGAAGAAAATATATTAATAATGTCAATAACAATAAAGTGGGCTTACTCTTCTTCGCCACTAAAAGGGCCTCCTTACGACTCCAACGGTGCAGTGTTCAGGCAGAGGCAGGAGATTAAAGGGCGTATATTACGCTCGCATTATGGGCCATTCTCAAGAGCAAATGCTATGCTCCACTCCAACAAAAGAACTGCAGAAATCCTCGGTGATGCACAAAGTCCAAGCCTCCAACAACGGGTCCCAAGCAATCCAGCTTTGGACAAAGAGCAAGAGCACACAGGGTCACTCTTTAGTGACGCAACACGATGCGGGAGTACTAAATGAAGTCTCTTCCATTCAAAAGTACACTGCCGTATACTGCCAAAAATCTAGCACACTGGTAATTCTATAGTGGAGCAGAGTACAGAACTGTCAAATAAATATCACAAGGCCCCCTCGAAAAGTCCGGGAAAGGGTCTAAATATGACGTGACACAGACGATGAAACCAAACCACCATCACAAACATGAAAAAAGAAACAAACTTCCTGGGCGGAGTAAAAAAATAAACTAATAACCATTAAGGAGAGGCAAAAGACCCATATCCAGCGTTCAGGGAGAAACTCAAAAGGAAACTTGATTAAACTAGAAAAACTTACTCTAAAAAGGTCATCAAAACTGAATAAATTACGTTAATTTATAATACCTCCCCACAAAAAAAAAAAAAAATAATCAAAAGAAATTGCAAAACTTAAATTACTTATTTCAAATACTCAAATTAGTTACTTTAAATGATAGAATTAAATCAAATAACTAATAAAGAGCAAACAAGAGAAAATAAACCAAAACCTGGAAAGGAAACGTCATTAATACCTAACCCATAGACCAAACTACAGCCTACTCCCTACTCCTAAAAAGACCTAGATAAAACATTTGGTATAACATTATCCTTCCCTGCTATATGCCTAATTTGAAGGACATATTCCTGCAAAAAGAGACTCCACCTAATCAACCTCATATTTTTGTCCTTAAACCGTTGGATAAGTACTACAGGATTATGGTCTGTGTAGACCAAAATAGGATGAAGTGATGAACTCAAATAAACTGAAAAATTAGTTATAGCTTTTAACACAAGGCTTCTTTTTCAATAGTTGAATATCTCTAGTCGCTGCCGGTGATCACTTCCTCAAAAAGTAAGCGACGGGGTGTACCATCCCTGCATCATCCTCCTGGAGAAGAACCGCTCCAAGTCCCACGTCACTCGCATCTGTCGCTAATCTGAAGGGGAGATCAAAATTTGGAGATTGTAGGAAAGGATAATTAGTCAAGACTTTTTTTAACTTTTCAAAAGCTTCTTGGTACTCCTTGGACCATACAAACCTTACTCCCTTCTTTAATAAATTTGTTAAAGGAGTTGCAATATCAGAGAAGTTCTTTATACACCTCCTGTAGTATCCGACTATTCCTAGGAATCTCCTAACCCCTCGTCACTATCGCTATTTACAAAAATCCTGATCACCAGACGTTACTGCTTCCTTTGTGTTACCTTTACTACTCTTTATAGCAGGGGTTCCCAACCGGTGGGTCGCGACCCCCTTGGGGGGTCGCGAAGCCTTGGCATGGGGGTCGCGTAGCCTTGTTAGAAGTAGCTTGGGATAGCATTAATTTAATTTCATCTTGCTCTGCATCATCGTCTCCATTGAAAAGTAAGTGATGATTATTATTCTCTTGTTTATCATGTTTAAAAATTTCTTTTTTATCTTATGTTTGTGTATTTTGTTTAACGTTTTTTATGTTGTTTCTTAAACGATGGATTAGATTTTTTCCGTCATTTACGGATTGGATTATTTCACTTTTCCACTTGTGACTTGAGTATTGAAGACAAACTTGATTATTCTGACAGTTTTAGTTTTCTCTTTGATATGTAAGTGGCTATGATTTACTATAAATTTGATGCCTATCTTTATGTGAGTTATTGTTATTTTAGTTCTTGTATGATTCTCTGTTTTTTTGTTAGACAAAATTCATAAAAAGAAGTTATTCCTGCAAAACCTTCGAATAACAATCTTTTAATGTAGAGCTGTTAGCAAAAGTAAGAGCAAAGTTATCAAGAGATAGATGAAAAAGCTGTCTGAATTTTCTATATTTTTTGGTGGACGTAACTACTGAAATTTATAGAAAAGAACTTATTCCTGCAAAACCTTCGAGTAACAACCTTTTGCTGATTACACTTCTTTTTCGCTCTTCTGACAATATGTTTCACGTGTATCTATTTGTTCTTAGTCACGCTTTTTTTTTATTATTCACGTGTCTATCGTATGCATTAAGAAATTTATACCCGGCTCGTAAATTACTCACCACCAGTCAGTGTTCCAAAACGTGCATTATTCAACTTTTTTACTTTATTTTAACAAGGAGATAAGTAAGCAGTAGAGGTGAGTTGTGTCTGGCAAGCATGCTGTTGTGATATGACATTTTGATTGGAAACATGTTTCTATTTAAGTTTCTTGTTTATTTTCTAATTGAATATATTCCTAATATCATTTTTATTCTATTCACGGCATTGAGAAACCACAGTGTGTTTTGTGCCATACTATCCTAAGTGCAGAGTCATTGAAACCATCAAAACTCAAGCGTCATCTCGAGACGAAACACCCAGAACACGCAAAGAAGGATTTGGATTTCTTCAAACGGCATGAACGGTGTCTTAAAACCCAAATACTCGATAGAAGTGGGTCGTTTCACCAGCAGAGTGCAACCGTATTGGAAGCCTCATATGAGATTGGTTTCGAAATTGCTAAACAAGAAAAGCCTCACACGATTGGAGAAACACTTATTAAACCCTGCATGATGAAAGCAGTAAATCTTTTTCTTGGAGAAGCCAGCGCAAAAAAGATGCAACAAGTATCCCTGTCAAATAATACTATACAGAGGCGCATTTCTAAAATGTCTATGGATGTGAAGGAACAGGTTTTGACTGAAATTAAGGGTTGCCCTTTGTTTTCCTTACAGTTCTATGAGTCAACAGATGTAAGTTCATGTTCTCAGTTGCTTGTCTTCGTGAGATACATTAATTCAGGTGACATTAAAGACGAATTCTTATTCTGCAGTGCATTTGAAACCACAACAAAAGCTGATGATGTCTAGGAAAAAGTTTCAACTTTTTTCCAAGAGGAAGATCTTCAATGGGAAAACGTGTGTGGGGTTTGTACGGATGGGGCACCGGCTATGCTGGGATCAAAATCAGGATTCCAATCGAGAGTGAAAAAGCTAGCACCTCAAGCAAAGGGCATCCACTGCATGATTCACCGATATGCTCTCGCCAGTAAGACTCTCCCTGCTTCTCTACAGGAAGTGCTTGAATCTTTAATCAAAATTGTAAATTATATCAAGACTAAAGCACTCAACACTCGCCTATTCAAAGAACTATGCAAAGACATGAATGCTGACCTCTTCTACGCAGCAGAACGTTGGTTGTCGAAAGGAAACGTTATTAATCGTGTCTTTGAAATGAAAGATGAAATAAAGCTATTCCTGGAGACTTAAGAAAGGAAACGTCTTGTTGTCCACTTCGAAGATGAAGCATGGAATATAAGGGTTGCGTACCTAGCCGACATTTTTGACCAACTGAACAAGCTCAATTTGAAGCTTCAAGGAAGGGAAACACATGTTCTCCTTTTTCAAGATAGTTTTCGGGCCTTTGTTTCCAAACTGCAAAACTGGCGTCGGAAAACCAATCTTGGAAACATCGGTATGTTTGAAAACCTTTGTGGAGTGATGGATGAGTCTCACATCCAACTGGATCAGTTCCTCAAGGATGAGATTACCAAACATCTTCAGTCTCTAGAAAAGGAAGTTAAGCGTTACTTCCCTGAGCTTTCACAGGAACAGGAGGCCCTGGTAAGAAACCCATTTTGTACTGAACTTGATGTATCCAGCATCCCAGATGGAATCCAAGATGAATATCTGGATCTAAGGAACGACTCTTCAGCTCGTGATCTCTTCAAGGTGAAATCCGTGACTTAGTTCTGGTGCGGTATGTATCAGTCATACTCAAAAATCAGCATTATAGCTTTCCGTGTTCTTTTCCCATTTGCTTCTACCTACTTGTGTGAAGCAGGATTTTCCACTCTTGTCAATATGAAAACAAAGAATAGGAACAGATTGGATGTTGGAGATGACACGAGACTGGCTCTAACAAATGTTTAGCCACGAATTTCAAAGCTTGCTGCTGAAATGCAACATCAGGCATCCCACTAGCTGGGTTAGATAGCTGTTCAAACCTTTATTCTAAGAAATATATGTTCTCTTTGTGAATTCAGGTTGGAGCAATGTGATTCAATTTGCTAATAAATAATTAAAGCAATTTTAAATGTTTTCTTAGATGTTTCTTTCCCTCTCCTTAACTTAACAGAAAAAAAAGAAAATTAAGCTGATGATAGTAAGCCCTAAGTAGGGGGTCGCATGGGTTTCAGATTTTTAGCAAAGGGGTCGCGAGTGCAAAAAGGTTGGGAACCCCTGCTTTATAGCTTTAAGGACTTCACGCAACAACTGACCCTTCTTAAATTCTGTTGGTAATCCTAAGTTCAAGTACTCTGCTAAACACCACAACTTATCTCTTTTAACATAAAAAAATCTCCTTTTCCTAGTCGGACCTAGCTAAAAATAGCGCTGCCGCTCCCTCAAATTCATCCTCTACTAAAGGCATCTTCTTGAACTAAGGCAAAAGTAACAAAACAAATAGGTTAATTTTCCCCCAACTGTCTAATTCTCCCTATCACACCTCTCCAAGAAAAACTGCCAAAGGTTGGAATGTCAGTAAGGATCCTGGCAAGATCGCCAAAGTTTGTTATGAACTTCAAGACGGTCTGAAGTTAAAGTTCTTCATGACCTGATATTTCAGATCAGTACCACAAAAAGGGTATGATCCCTGAATAAACAACACCCAAAGAGTACAATCTCAGAGAGGATACACAAAACCACAAACTAAAGATTACCAACAAGCAAACAAAATGACAAATCAGTCACTTCTTCAATTGCCTACCTAACTAACATGCCAAGTAATAAGAGAAAGTAATCAGTGGAAGTAAGAAAAACACTTTCCCAAACATACGATAGGTGGAGACTCAAAGAGGGGGGGGGGGGAACCTTAACCTATAACTTAACCTAAATCTTCACAAACAAAGTACATTGTACTAAATACATACTCGTTTAACAATATAACACATAATTAACTCAATAGGTAGAATCCATAAAGTAACACTCGAAAACTCATCCGAGGACGTTTCTATTTAGTTAAATGTAGACGTTGACACTAACTAAATAAGGGGTTGCTGTTCCATCACATGAAGAAAATATATTAATAATGTCAATAACAATAAAGTGGGCTTACTCTTCTTCGCCACTAAAAGGGCCTCCTTACGACTCCAACGGTGCAGTGTTCAGGCAGAGGCAGGAGATTAAAGGGCGTATATTACGCTCGCATTATGGGCCATTCACAAGAGCAAATGCTATGCTCCACTCCAACAAAAGAACTGTAGAAATCCTCGGTGAGGGTCAAAGTCCAAGCCTCCAACAACGGGTCCCAAGCAATCCAGCTTTGGACAAAGGGCAAGAGCACACAGGGTCACTCTTTAGTGACGCAACACGATGCGTGAGTGCTAAAAGACGTCTCTTCCACCCAAAAGTACACTGCCGTATACTGCCGAAAATATAGCACACTGGTCCTGCTATAGTGGAGCCGAGTACAGAACTGTCGAACAAATATCACAAGGCCCCCTCGAAAAGTCCGGGAAAGGGTCTAAATATGACGTGACACAGACGATGAAACCAAACCACCATCACAAACATGAAAAAAGAAACAAACTTCCTGGGCTGAGCAAAAAAATAAACTAATAACGATTAAGGAGAGGCAAAACACCCATATCCAGCCTTCAGGGAGAAACTCAAAGGAAACTGGATTAAACTAGAAAAACTTACTTTAAACCGGTTTTCAAAACTGAATATATTACGTTAATTTAAAATAATATATACATACATATATATATATATATATATATATATATATATACATACATATATATATATATATATATATATATATATATATCTATATATATATATATATATATATATATATATATATATATATATATATATATATATATATATATATATATATATATATATATATATATATATATATATATATATATATATATATATATATATATATATATATAATATATATATATATATATATATATATATATATATATATATATATATATATATATATATACCTACATACATACATATATATATATATATATATATATATATATATATATATATATATATATATATATATATATATATATATATATGCGCACACAATATGTATATGTATATGTGCGTGGGCATATGTGCTGAATGTATATACGATATAAATGTGACATCATATCCTGTTATCTAGAGTAACAACACAAAAAGATAAAGAAAATCCTACCGTATTTTTGTATATTTCATTTCCCTTTATTCTGAGCCCAGAAAAGGTGAGATCAAAGACACAGTTTCGAAGTTCCCCAGAAATTCTTTGTCTTTCTACTTCCTTTGATTTATGTGCCAATCAAGCGAAGAAATGAGGATGAATAACTATCAACTGCCCCGTCAAGTCATTTCTCTTAATCTCTTGACATTGTCGGAGTAGAACATATATTGTTAAATCAGTTGAAAACAAAATAAATGGTGAATAAGCTGAGATATAATCACAACAAGCGTTTAGGTGATTTTTCACAATCACAACTTTAATTACTAAGGATATTATTAAGCACCTTCCAATGCGTCTTCTTCAATATTGGATATTTAATCATAGTTGAACAAGAGAGCTTCATTTAAGGGATAACTCAAATCAAATAAGGCAAATCAGAAATTAACAGCTTTATTATTTTCTTCCTACGTTTTCACGCTTGCATTTCATAAGAGTCTTATCTAGTGTTTAATTCATGTTGCAAAATTTATCCTGATGTTCGCGAAACCTACTTATGGTTAATACATGCGCGAATCTTCCAAAGGTCATTAATTTTTTTTATCTTAGATCAAAGACATTGGCCATACTCAATAAAATATGTAATATTACATTTAAAAACGTAGTTTTGTTAAGATAGGGTTGATTACTGCAAGATTAGTATAAAATTATATATATTACAGCTATGGCAAAGAGCCCATTAAGTTCGGGTCTATATGCGTTTGATCTCTCTCTCTCTCTCTCTCTCTCTCTCTCTCTCTCTCTCTCTCTCTCTCTCTCTCTCTGCACAGAATTTGTAAAGAGCATTAAAAAATCACGAATTATTTTGAAGGACAATCTTAATAAAATCTAGTAATTGGGTAACCTTATCCGAAGATTAATTCTGAAACTTGCGACCTTTATACAAATATAAAATGCTTTTAAAACTGTCCCTGAACTTGTTGTAGTAAACGACGGAATTCTAAATGTACAAATTATATCCTATTATTAACACTTTTCACTAAAATAGGTTTTCATATAGTCATTTATTTTCTATTTGGATATATGGAAATTCGTATTTTATAGATAATGATTCCAGCATACATTTGTCAATGTAGAATTTCTTAAATAATACTTCAATACTTAGCAAAATACTGATCTTTCATCTAGAAAACTTTTCTTCATAAATGTATTTAGCCAATATGAATTTTTAACTACGACTGAAGCATTTATGAATGGATGTTATATGGATTCCAACATCAATTACCACGTCTTATTTTCACATTATTGCTACATACATCAGATATGCTGTTTACCAACGATGTTATTGATAGAAAAAACAAATAATCAGAGACATGGATGTGGTTACCCGAAGGAAAAATATAATCCTAAAGCAAATTTGTTTTCATTCTGTCATACTGAATTAAACTTCATGTTTAGGAGTAACGAGCATGCATGAAAATCCAATTTACTAGACCACAGGATCCTTGCTGAAAAACGTGAGGTTGATTTATTTATTCATGGTAATAGAAATTACATTTCTATCCATATAAAAAAGGTATAAAGGTCAAGTAAATATGGGTGTTAATTAAGGTTAACTTCGTAGTTTCAACAGTAAGAAATATATTGTTTTTCTGTGAAGTTTCTTTTGAACAATATAATAAGTGGAATAAGTGCACTTTTCACACTTTCTTTTTGTGTTTGCTATTTAAGTAACCATATTAAAACATATATGCAAAAATACAACACTGATATTACACGGCTTTCATTGAGACGTTTCAGTTATAATAATATTTATTAAAAGTTGTAGCTAGTATATTTGACTTGTTATTGAGATAATATAAAATTATATCAGTAAATAATATCTGTATATTGTGGAAATCGAATACATAACTAGGTATGATTACTTGATAATACAAACCAAAGAATAGAGGTTTTTATTAAAATAATTTCCAATTCAAGAATAAAGAGAGAAATAAAATCCTTTTATTCTATATTAAATGAATGAAGTTTAATTTTATCATACTTACTGGAAATTAACTGTGCAATTCATATATAGCAATGATGTCAGTTCCCTACGCCAGTGATTGATCCTTCTATGATGGTTAGCTTTATTAACGTCAGTCATGGAACGTTACACAGTACTTAAACAGTCATTATGTACAGAGAAGTACATTAAACTTTTGAGATTAGAATATATATATATATATATATATATATATATATATATATATATATATATATATATATATATATATATATATATATATGCAACATTTTCGTAATATGATGTAGGATTGACTAGAAAAAATATTTTTATCAGCATCAAGATGGAATTTTGTGCCGTGAAGAAACTTGTTAAGCTTACATTTCCATTACTTATTTGCAGACCTCTCACAGGCTACTTGTTCTGAATAGCAGTGAGCTGCTCTCAGAAACAAAACCCGGATGGAAGGTGCTTCCATCTATTGAGCAAAGAATCAAGTCCGTTTGAGAATACTGTTGCTGAGGCTAGATCCAATGAAGGTCTTTCATCTCGATTGCAGTATGAAATAAATCCGATTTCGAAATGTAATATTGGGAGTATAAATTCTTCGCTCGCTTCCACAACCATTTTATCGACATTTTTCTCTCCTGTTTAATCAAAATGATTTCCTGTTCTATACACAGTTGATGCAAACACATACACATAATCACTGATAGACACACAATTATATATATATATATATATATATATATATATATATATATATATATATATATATATATATATATATATATATATATATATATATATACGTAGGTGAAGGAACATATCTGAGGCCTTTGTTGAGCAGTGGACTAGTAACAACTGATGATATATATATATATATATATATATATATATATATATATATATATATATATATATATATATATATATATATATATATATATGATATTTTCTTAATAAAATACATTTTTGAATATACTTACCCTCTGGTTATATAATGACTAAAGTCCATGACGCCTCGGCAGGAAATTCAAAATCTCACGCGGCTTTAGCGCAGATATGCCAGGTGTAGCCCAGCATCCTCGCGGTACTACAGGTAGAACTATACTCAACTAATTCAGATTTTCCATGCCTCATGGTCTCTAAAGGGGAGGAGGGTGGGTCTAAAACTTATATAACCAGCGGGTAAGTATATTCAAAAATTTATTTTATTATGAAAATATATATATATAAATATATATAAATATATATATATATATATATATATATATATATATATATATATATATATATATATATAAATATATATATATATATATATATATATATATATATATATATATATATATATATATATATATATATATCATCAGTTGTTACTAGTCCACTGCACAACAAATAAATGTGGGTCGTTTAGGGTGAAACTGACATTGTCTTTCCTTGCGAATTTCTTCTTTGGTCTTTAATTACGGGTTAATTTATGACTATTACTATTCGCTGATAAAGAAATATACTTTTAAAAAAGTAATTTTTGTTTATAACATTGTTTTCCAGCACATAATCCTTGTTGTTAAGAATTACAATTTTATTTTATTTTAAGGAGGATATTATATAAATAGTTTGGAATACACCTGGCGAATACCCTGTCTACATAAAAAAAATTAATGTATATATATATATATATATATATATATATATATATATATATATATATATATATATATATATATATAGTGTATACTTGAATATATATATATATATATATATATATATATATATATATATATATATATATAAATATATATATATATATATATATATATATATATATATATATATATATATATATATATATATATATATATATATATATATATATATATATTTATGTATATATAAATATATATTTTTGGGCTCAAGGGTATATTACAACTACGGTGATATTCCCAGAGAATTTACCTTAAGGTACCAGAATTCTAACTCCTGGAGCGAATATCCCTCGTGAAAGGGATATCGCGACATATCAGAGGACGTATTCTTGACACGCCACATAACAATTTGCACCCTGAACAGAGATTTCGTCTCACAGGGGGCAATTGGCAAGAAACGAATTCGGGAAAGAAAAAGGGGGAGCCGCTCCCAAGGCTCCCTATCTCCCGTTTCGTAAGCGTGCCTGGCGCCAATCCTGGCGCCATCTGTATTCCTTTTTGCGTAGCTTAACAACTCGGTGTTTTTTCCTGTGTTTCTCGCAAATCTTGGATTTATTCTGCTTTTCATGGCTTCTCCTACTTCGTCGGCCTCTGATAAGTTGAGTACCATGTCTGTTATGTATAAATGTAGGCTCTTGGTAAATTTTTGAGTGATTAATAGGATTAATCTTTGTTACAAGAGCCGTAGCCTACCGGAGGCGTCATGGACGCTGTTGCTCGCTAGGTATAAGTTTAGTTAGTCAGAGCGACATTCCCGGTTGTTTTGCTTTAATAAATTTTAGCTATTTAGCATTACATAGGATTTCCATTCTGGCCTACGCTAGACCATGTAGCCTAGTCGTTTGGTCCTAGTACTTCATGCATGATTTTGGTTTTTCCGAGTGTATTAAAATTTTATTGAAGCTTTAGGCTATGTTTTATACATTTAAGATTGTGTGGAATATTTCCAAGATAGTATACGAGTGAGTTTCGGTGATTTAGGTAATCGATTCTCTTGGTGCCTAGGCTAAGTTGCTTATGGAGCCTTAGTATACTTTCTCATACTCCCCGGTTGCTTTCTTTTCTTCGGAGAAGGTATGCAATCCCTTTCCCTCTGTTTAAGCCTTGGCCTTATCCCTAAGTGGTTTATCTGAATTAATTTTCGATAAAACTATACTGGGGTGTTACTGTACCTTCCTGTTCCAGTAAGTCTGGTTCAAAGAGGGACAGAACAACAGAGTTTTTTAGTCTGAGTCTGTGTTTGTCTGGCTTGGGGTAGAGTCTCCCTCGCTGGCCTGACACAGACAAAGGTGGCTTAGCCTCCTTAGGTCACTACCGAAGGTTTCTGTGGATATGATTCCTTCTTTTGTGATCTACCAGACTAGTCCTTGTTGCTGTTCTCAGGGGAGGATAAGTTTCTTTCCCTGGGAGTAGCAACACCTTCCTTGCTTTGGTGCTCTGGGAGCTGGCAAGTATTGCTGGCCTCCCCCCTTGGATCTCCCTTAGGCTAAGATGAGTTTCTTGGCTGCGGGTGATCCGTCACTAAAGCAAGGTTGGTAGGACCCTCTTTTGTCCCTTCCCCCTCTATCTCCGTAATGGCCTAGCCATTACAGTACTGTACGTTATTCTACATCTGGACCTAGAGTGCTGCCCGGACCTCCCTTGGTCCCTCATCAATGCCGGCCTGCAGAGTCAGACGGCATTGGTCAGGAAGCCTGAATTAGATTCTCCCCTTCCTTATTTGCACTCTTTCGGATTGCCGGGCTTGGAGGTAGTGTACACTCTTATCCCGGCATCCATTCTGTTTTTCTTCTAGTGCTGTACCCGACCCGGCTGCCGGCCTATGAGGCCGGCAGCAGGGCGGATGTAGTCCTCTGGTTCTTTTGCTGCCGGCTGGCATCGGTCCTGTACATTTGCCGGCCGGCTAATGTCAGCCCTTGTCTGCCGGTCACCAAGAGTGTGGCCAGCAGCTGGGTACTACCTTGTGTAGTTGCCGGCCGGCAGTCATTGCCGGCCGGCACATGCATTTGAACCAGCGTTCTGCCGCCTTATAGCTGTTAAGTAGTATACTTTAAAGCTAGTTATGGTGTGTGCCGGCCGGCAAGTGCCGGCCGGCACGTAACCTCCTATACTGTACCAGTATTCTTCAGTATAACATATACTGTAAGAAGAAAACTATAGTATGGGTTTTGGTACAGCACTGTGTGTTCTAACACTTTTGTGTTTTCTTGCACAAGTCCTTTGCTGTTGCCCTACAGATAGGAAAGTGAGTTCTTTCCTGTCTATTATCCAGGATTTTAAAATCATTGCTTAGGTGTGAGCTCCACCTGTTTCCTCTGGAAACTTTGCATTGGTTACTCTAGAAGAGATTAACCATTTGATTTTATTATCTGGAATGCTGCAACAATGGGTTGTGAGGGAAACACAAGTGTGTGTCTTTCCTTTCTGTATTGTTATGCTATACTATGCATATCCAGTGATACATAGTTCACTTGATACTCATGGAAATTTCTTCTCTTTACAGAAGGACCCTCCGAAGTGCGGAAGTGTCTTCTGCAACGTCCGCAGCAAGAGCCTCTGTGGACATGAGTTTGGTAGGAGACACGCAGCATGCGCTGTCTCCAAGGGTGATCTCCGGTATTGGGAACCTCAGGTATGTACTGTGTGCATTAATCTAATTACGGAGGCCTTTGATTCCCCTAGGATGACGGAATCAAGGGATATAGCAAGGGAGATGCTTCGTATCTGGGTAAGGGGCTTCCAGAAGAACACCTCTGGACCTTATCTTCCAACTGAGAAGATGAGGGCGTATCTTTTCCCTAAAGCATCAGCTGATGCAGTGATTCCCCAGCCTCAAGAGGAGATCCCCCAAGTTCAGATCCAGGTGGATGCTGAAGTCTCGGTCGCTATGCAAGACATCCAGTTAGATGACAGGATGTCTGTCGTGGACGAGCGTCTGGAGGAAAACCTCCTAGCAGAAGCCCAGGGTGAAGTTCAAGCCCCAGACGTTGTAGAGGAAGAGGTCGACGAGGTGTCGGCTACTCCGGTTCAGATCCCGGAGCCTATTCCCTCAACATCGGCCGGTCTCCCAGTAGAGCTGGGACAGGCCCTCTCCTCCATTGTTGGAATGATCCAACAGATGCAGAAGGAGAATCAGGAGAAGGCGGCTGCAATGGAACTGCGGATGCAGAGCCTTGCAGAATCACATGGGCCCCAGAAAACGCTTAATGTGAAAGACCTTCCCTTGTGCTCAGATGCTAAACCATGTGTCCGGCTGAGGAAGGAACCAGCTTCAAAGGAGGAGACAGAGCCGAAGGAGGTCATAGTGATGGACCATACTAAGGCTCAAGCTCTGCTTTCATCCTCGTTGAAAGAGAGGGGCTTCTCTAACTCAAAGGTAGCTGCATTGAGCAAGAAGCTCCCTTCCTTTGTGTCCTCTCCTGCTAGAGCCTTCCCCTTTTTACAGAAAGGGTTTGCGGCTGTACTAAGATCAGTCGAGGCCGACAAGCCTTGCCCCTCCCTGGAGGAGTGTAAACCCTTGTCGCTGGCCCTACTTATGGACCACAAAGACTGGAAGGACGTCCATCTTACGTTCTCAGTAGGGAAGTTGGAGGCTGATATCGCCGGACGTCAGTTCGGCGAGGACCTCCCTAAGCTGTCTGACTTTCTCTTGCAGAGAGAGTTCGAGACAAAAGAAAGACTGGCTGCCTCAATGTCTCTTCAGACTACTCTTGAGACGATGGCAAGTAACCCCAAGGTCCATGAAATGTTCATGGTGGTGGCCAACACTCATCTGGCCACAGTGACGAAGAACCTTTATGGCTTCGTCAAGGCGAGGAGAGCTTGTAGGGAGTTCGTGTTCACCTCGGCTACGGTGAGGCACGAGCCAAGGAAACTAATCTCCTCCAACATTTGGGGCAAAGACCTTTTCCCTACCGATTTGGTCAAAGAAGTAGTTGATAAGGCCGCCTTGGAGAATAGAAACCTTCTCCAGAAGTGGGGCCTGGCTATCAAAAGAAAGTCTTCCCCGGATGAGGGTCCTCAACCAAAGAGGAAGACTATGAGGACTAGGCTACTGTCTCGGCCAGCCAAGCCTTTTAGACAGCAACAGCAACTGCAATTGCCATTGCCTCCGGTGCCCCAGATCGTGGCACAAACCCCGAGCACTTTTCAGTGGGTACCCCAGGCCGTGTCGACACAGTCCACGGCATTCACCCCATCGTTCGAAGGGCAGTCTACTTCCTTTCGAGCAAAGCCTAGAGGGGCAGCCAGAGGCTCGTCTGGGCGCCCCTCAAGGGGAAGGGGATTCAGGGGTGGTCGTGGTCAGGGAGGCAAGACCTCGGGACGGCAGTCCAAGTGGGATGATACCGGTAGGAGGGAGACTTCTGAAATTTCTGGGCCCACAGCCTACTCAAGAATGGACTGGAGCTGGTACAGCACTCCACCCCCGGGCCTTCGGGTTTTCCAACACTCCACCCCCGTTCTGGAGGAGTACGTTCAAGAACTGTTGGAGAAAAATGTGATCCGAAAGGTGAAGTGCATCAAATTCCAAGGAAGGCTGTTTTGTGTTCCCAAGAAAGACTCGGAAAAGCTCAGAGTCATTCTGGACTTGTCGCCACTCAACAAGTTCATAGTGTATTGCAAATTCAAGATGCTAACACTGCAACACATAAGGACCTTACTGCCCAAGAGGGCATATTCCGTCTCTATAGACTTGTCAGACGCCTATTGGCACATTCCAATCAACCGTTGACTCTCCCCCTACCTAGGGTTCAGGCTACAACGAAGACTATACGCCTTCAGAGCCATGCCATTCAGGCTAAATATAGCCCCAAGGATTTTTACGAAGCTTGCGAGTTTAGCTCTCAAACAATTACGCCTAAAGGGAATTCAGGTAGTAGCCTACCTGGACGATTGGTTGGTGTGGGCAGCATCCGAGACAGAATGTTTGCAAGCTTCCAGTCAAGTGATCCAGTTCCTAGAGTACCTAGGTTTCAAGATCAACAGAAAAAAGTCTCGACTTTCTCCATCTCAAAGGTTCCAGTGGCTGGGAATCCACTGGGACCTTTGGTCACACCGTTTCTCCATCCCGGCGAAGAAAAGGAAGGAGATAGCGGGTTCTGTCAAGAGACTTCTAGATTCCGAAAGGATATCAAGACGCGAACAGGAGAGGGTACTGAGCTCTCTCCAGTTTGCTTCGGTGACAGACCCAGTGCTAAGAGCACAGCTAAAGGATGCAACCGGAGTTTGGAGAAGTTATGCATCAAACGTGCGAAGAGATCTGAGAAGACCAGTTCCGCTTCGGCTACGTACTCTTCTCAGGCCTTGGTCCCAAGCCAGACATCTAAAGAAGTCGGTTCTTCTTCAGCCACCTCCCCCGTCGGTGAGGATTCACTCAGACGCCTCGAGGGAGGGATGGGGAGGTCACTCTCATCGGAAAAAAGTCCAGGGGACTTGGTCCAAGCTATTCAAGACCTTTCACATAAACTTACTAGAAGCTATGGCAGTGCTCCTTACCTTAAAGAAAGTTTCCCCGCATCACTCGATCCACATAATGTTGGTGATGGACAGCGAGGTAGTTGTGAGATACTTAAATCAACAAGGATCGAGGTCACCACCTCTCAACCTGGTGATGTTGGCCATCTTCCGATTGGCGGAAAAGAAGAAGTGGTACCTGTCAGCAGTTCACCTTCAAGGAGTCCACAATGTGACAGCGGACGCTCTATCCAGGTTCACACCGATAGAGTTGGAATGGTCCTTAGACGCAGGATCATTCTCCTTCATTCTGAATCAAGTCCCAGAACTGCAGATAGACCTCTTTGCGACGAAAGACAACAAGAAGTTGCCCCTGTACGTGTCCCCGTACGAGGACCCCTTAGCGGAAGCAGTGGACGTGATGTCCCTCAAGTGGAACAGAGGGTCCAGGATTTATCTGTTCCCTCATCACAACCTTCTGTTGAGGGTCCTCAACAAACTGAGATCCTTCAAGGGGGTAGCGGCAATAGTAGCCCACAAGTGGCCGAACAGCGTGTGGTTCCCCTTGGCATTGGAACTACAGCTGAAGTTTGTACCGCTACCAAATCCAGTTCTGACCCAGCGAGTGATAGTACCTTGAGGGTTCCACACCAGGCTCTTCAATCAACAAATACTTCAGCTCCAACTTATGTGCTTTCGAGTAATAGTACCTTGAGGGGTCCACGCCAGGCTCTTCACTCAACGAAACACTTCAGCTCCTACTCATGCGCTTTCAAGTGATAGTACCTTGAGGGGTCCACACCAGGCACTTCAATCAACGAAATACTCTAGCTCCAACTCATGCACTTTCCCTTGATAGTACTTTGAGGCGGACACGCCAGGCTCTTCAATCAATGAAATACTTCAGCTACAACTCATGTGCTTTCAAGTCATAGTACCTTGAGGGGTCCACGCCAGGCTCTTCACTCACCGAAATACTTCAGCTTCAACTCACGCACTTTCAAGTGATATTACCTTGAGGGGTCCATGCCAGGTTCTTCAATCAATGAAATACATCAGCTCCAACTCATGCGCTTACCCGTGATAATACCTTGAGGGGTACACGCCAGGCTCTTCAATCAACCAAATACTTCAGTTCCAACTTATGCGCTTTCCAGTGATAGTACCTTGAGGGGTCCATGACAGGCTCTTCACCCAACAAAATACTTCAGCTCCAACTCATGCGCTTTCAAGTGATAGTACCATGAATAGTCCACGCCAGGTTCTTCAATCAACGAAATACTTCAGCTCCTACTTCACGCGCTTTCCAGTGATAGTACCTCGAGTGTTTCACACCAGGCTCTTCAATCAACAAATACTTCAGCTCCACCTTATGTGCTTTCCAGTAATAGTACCTTGAGGGGTACACGCCAGGCTCTTCACTCAACGAAATACCTCACCTCCTACTCATGCGCTTTCAAGTGACAGTACCTTGAGGGGACCACACCAGGCTCTTCAATCAACAAAATACTCTAGCTCCAACTCATGCGCTTTTTCGTGATAGTACCTTGAGGGGTACAGGCCAGGCTCTTCAATCAAGGAAATACTTCAGCTACAACTCATGTGCTTTCAAGTGATAGTACCTTTAGGGGTCCACGCCAGGCTCTTCACTCAACGAAATACTTCAGCTTCAACTCACGCACTTTCAAGTGATATTACCTTGAGGGGTCCATGCCAGGTTCTTCAATCAATGAAATACTTCAGCTCCAACTCATGCGCTTTCCCGTGATAATACCTTGAGGGGTACAAGCCAGGCTTTTCAATCAACCAAATACTTCAGTTCCCACTTATGCGCTTCCCAGTGGCAGTACCTAGAGGGGTCCATGCCAGGCTCTTCACTCAACAAAATACTTCAGCTCCAACTCATGCGCTTTCAAGTGATAGTACCTTGAAGAGTCCACGCCATGTTCTTCAGTCACCGAAATACTTCACCTCCAACTCATGCGCTTTCCCGTGATAGTACCTTGAGGGATACACGCCAGGATCTTCAATCAAACGAAATACTTCAGCTCCTACTCATGCCCTTTCCCGTTATAGTATCTGAAGGGGTCCACACACGGCTCTTCAATCAACAAAATACTTCAGCTCCAACTCGTGCGCTTTCCAGTGATAGTACCTTGAGGGGTCCACGCCAGGCTCTTCAATCAACAGAATACTTCTGCTCCAAATCATGCGCTTTCCAGTGATAGTAACCTTTAGGGGTCCATGCCAGGCTCTTCAATCAACGAATACATCCGCTCCAACTACTGCGCTTTCTAGTGATAGTACCTTGAAGGGATCCACACCAGGCTCTTCAATCAACAAATACTTCAGCTCCTACTCATGCGCTTTCCAGTGATAGTACCTTGAGGGTCCACACAAGGCTCTTCAAATCAACAAAATACTTCAGCTCCAACTCGTGTGCTTTCCAGCGATAGTACCTTGAGGGGCCCACGCCAGGTTCTTCAATCAATGAAATACTTCAGCTCCAACTCATGCACTTTCAGTTATATTACCTTTGAGTGTTCCACTCCGGCTCTTCAATCAACGAAATACTTCAGCTCCAACTCATGCAATTTCCCAGTGATGTATCTCGAGGGGTCCACGCCAGGCTCTTCAATCAACAATATACTTCAGCTTACTCTTGCGCTTTCCAGTGATAGTACCTTGAGGGGTCTACGCCAGGCTCTTCAATCATCAAAATACTTCAGCTCCAACTCATGAGCTTTCAGTAATACTACCTTTAGGGGTCCACGCCAGGCTGTTCAATCAACGAAATACTTCAGCCTCTATTCATGCACTTTCCCGTGATATTTCCTTGAGGGTCCACGCCAGGCTCTTCAATCAACAAAATTCTTCAGCTCCAACTTATGCGCTTTCCAGTGATAGTACCTTGAGGGTTCACACCAGGCTCTTCAATCAACGAAATACTTCAGCTCCAACTCATGCACTTTCCAGTGATAGTACCTTGAGGGGTCCAGAGCAGGCTCTTCAATCAACAAAATACTTCAGCTCCAAATTATGCGCTTTCCAGTGATACTACCTTGAGGGGTCCACGCAGGCTCTTCACTCAACGAATACTTCAGCTCCTACTCATGCACTTTCCAGTGATAGTACCTTGAGGGTTCCACACCAGGCTCTTCAATCAACAAATACTTCAGCTCCAACTTATGTGCTTTCCAGTAATAGTACCTTGAGGGGTAAACGCCAGGCTCTTCACTCAACGAAATACTTCAGCTCCAACTCATGCGCTTTCCCGTGATAGTACCTTGAGGGGTCCACACCAGGCTCTTCAATCAACAAATACTTCAGCTCCAACTCATGCGCTTTCCCGTGATAGTACCTTGAGGGGTACAGGCCAGGCTCTTCAATCAAGGAAATACTTCAGCTCCAACTCATGTGCTTTCAAGTGATAGTACCTTGAGGGGTCCACGCCAGGCTCTTCAATCAACGAAATACTTCAGCTTCAACTCACGCACTTTCAGTGATATACCTTGAGGGTTCCATGCCAGGCTCTTCAATCAACGAAATACTTCAGCTCCAACTCGTGCGCTTTCCAGTGATAGTACCTTGAGGGGTCACGCCAGGCTCTTCAATCAACAAATACTTCAGCTCCAACTTATGCGCTTTCCCAGTGATAGTACCTTGAGGGGTCCATGCCAGGCTCTTCAATCAACAAAATACTTCAGCTCCAACTCATGCGCTTTCCAGTGATAGTACCTTGAAGGGTCCACGCCAGGCTCTTCAATCAATGAAATACTTCAGCTCCAACTCATGCGCTTTCCAGTGATAGTACCTTGAGGGGTCCACAGGCCAGGCTCTTCAATCAACGAAATACTTCAGCTCCAACTCATGCGCTTTCCAGTGATAGTACCTTGAGGGTCCACACCAGGCTCTTCAATCAACAAAATACTTCAGCTCCAACTCGTGCGCTTTCCAGTGATAGTACCTTGAGGGGTCCACGCCAGGCTCTTCAATCAACAGAATACTTCAGCTCCAACTTATGCGCTTTCCAGTGATAGTACCTTGAGGGGTCCACGCCAGGCTCTTCAATCAACGAAATACTTCAGCTCCAACTCATGCGCTTTCCAGTGATAGTACCTTGAGGGGTCCACACCAGGCTCTTCAATCAACAAATACTTCAGCTCCAACTCATGCGCTTTCCAGTGATAGTACCTTGAGGGGTCCACACCAGGCTTTCAATCAACAAATACTTCAGCTCCAACTCATGTGCTTTCCAGTGATAGTACCTTGAGGGCCACGCCAGGCTCTTCAATCAACGAAATACTTCAGCTCCAACTCATGCACTTTCAGTGATAGTACCTTGAGGTCCACACCAGGCTCTTCAATCAACGAAATACTTCAGCTCCAACTCATGCGCTTTCCCAGTGATAGTACCTTGAGGGGTCCACGCCAGGCTCTTCAATCAACAAATACTTCAGCTCCAACTCATGCGCTTTCCAGTGATAGTACCTTGAGGGGTCCACGCCAGGCTCTTCAATCAACAAATACTTCAGCTCCAACTCATGCGCTTTCCAGTGATAGTACCTTGAGGGGTCCACGCCAGGCTGTTCAATCAATGAAATACTTCAGCTCCAACTCATGCGCTTTCCCGTGATAGTACCTTGAGGGGTCCACGCCAGGCTCTTCAATCAACAAATACTTCAGCTCCAACTCATGCACTTTCCAGTGATAGTACCTTGAGGGGTCCATAGCAGGCTCTTCAATCAACAAAATACTTCAGCTCCAACTCATGCGCTTTCCAAGTGATAGTACCTTGAGGGGTCCACGCCAGGCTCTTCAATCAACGAAATACTTCAGCTCCTAACTCATGCGCTTTCCAGTGATAGTACCTTGAGGGCCACACCAGGCTCTTCAATCAAAGAAACTTCAGCTCCAACTCATGTGCTTTCCAGTGATAGTACCTTGAGGGGTCCACGCCAGGCTCTTCAATCAACGAAATACTTCAGCTCCAACTTCATGCGCTTTCCAGTGATAGTACCTTGAGGGGTCCACACCAGGCTTTCAATCAACAAATACTTCAGCTCCAACTCATGCGCTTTCCAGTGATAGTACCTTGAGGGGTCCACGCCAGGCTCTTCAATCAACGAAATACTTCAGCTCCAACTCATGCGCTTTCAAGTGATAGTACCTTGAGGGGTCCACACCAGGCTCTTCAATCAACGAAATACTTCAGCTCCAACTCATGCGCTTTCCCTGATAGTACCTTGAGGGGTACACGCCAGGCTCTTCAATCAACGAAATACTTCAGCTCCAACTCATGCGCTTTCAGTGATAGTACCTTGAGGGGTCCACGCCAGGCTCTTCACTCAACGAAATACTTCAGCTCAACTCACGCACTTTCAAGTGATAGTACCTTGAGGGGTCCATGCCAGGTTCTTCAATCAATGAAATACTTCAGCTCCAACTCATGCGCTTTCCCGTGATAGTACCTTGAGGGGTACACGCCAGGCTCTTCAATCAACAAATACTTCAGCTCCTACTCATGCGCTTTCCAGTGATAGTACCTTGAGGGGTCCATGACCAGGCTCTTCAATCAACAAAATACTTCAGCTCCAACTCATGCGCTTTCAAGTGATAGTACCTTGAGGGGTCCACGCCAGGTTTCAATCAACAAATACTTCAGCTCCAACTCATGCGCTTTCCAGTGATAGTACCTTGAGGGTACACGCCAGGCTCTTCAATCAACGAAATACTTCAGCTCCAACTCATGCGCTTTCCAGTGATAGTACCTTGAGGGGTCCACACCAGGCTCTTCAATCAACAAATACTTCAGCTCCAACTCATGTGCTTTCCAGTGATAGTACCTTGAGGGGTCCACGCCAGGCTCTTCAATCAACGAAATACTTCAGCTCCAACTCATGCGCTTTCCAGTGATAGTACCTTGAGGGGTCCACACCAGGCTCTTCAATCAACGAAATACTTCAGCTCCAACTCATGCGCTTTCCCTGATAGTACCTTGAGGGGTACACGCCAGGCTCTTCAATCAAGAAATACTTCAGCTCCAACTCATGCGCTTTCAAGTGATAGTACCTTGAGGGGTCCACGCCAGGCTCTTCAATCAACGAAATACTTCAGCTTAAACTCATGCGCTTTCCAGTGATAGTACCTTGAGGGGTCCATGCCAGGCTCTTCAATCAACAAATACTTCAGCTCCAACTCATGCGCTTTCCAGTGATAGTACCTTGAGGGGTCCACCAGGCTCTTCAATCAGAAATACTTCAGCTCCAACTCATGCGCTTTCAAGTGATAGTACCTTGAGGGGTCCATGCCAGGCTCTTCAATCAACAAAATACTTCAGCTCCAACTCATGCGCTTTCCAGTGATAGTACCTTGAGGGGTCCACGCCAGGCTCTTCAATCAACAAATACTTCAGCTCCAACTCATGCTTTCCAAGTATACTACCTTGAGGGGTCCACGCTAGGCTCTTCAATCAACGAAATACTTCAGCTCCATCATGCGCTTTCCCGTGATATACCTTGAGGGGTCCACGCCAGGCTCTTCAATCAACAAATACTTCAGCTCCAACTCATGCGCTTTCCAGTGATAGTACCTTGAGGGGTTCACGCCAGGCTCTTCAATCAACGAAATACTTCAGCTCCAACTCATGCTTTCCAGTGATAGTACCTTGAGGGGTCCACGCCAGGCTCTTCACTCAACAAATACTTCAGCTCCAACTCATGCGCTTTCCAGTGATAGTACCTTGAGGGGTCCACGCCAGGCTCTTCAATCAACGAAATACTTCAGCTCCAACTCATGCGCTTTCCAACTGATAGTACCTTGAGGGGTCCACACTAGGCTCTTCAATCAAGAAATACTTCAGCTCCAACTCATGTGCTTTCAGTGATAGTACCTTGAGGGGTCCACGCCAGGCTCTTCAATCAACGAAATACTTCAGCTCCAACTCATGCGCTTTCCAGTGATAGTACCTTGAGGGGTCCACACCAGGCTCTTCAATCAACAAATACTTCAGCTCCAACTCATGCGCTTTCCAGTGATAGTACCTTGAGGGGTCCACGCAGGCTCTTCAATCAACGAAATACTTCAGCTCCAACTCATGCGCTTTCAAGTGATAGTACCTTGAGGGGTCCATGCCAGGCTCTTCACTCAACGAAATACTTCAGCTCCAACTCATGCGCTTTCCAAGTGATAATACCTTGAGGGGTCCATGCCAGGCTCTTCAATCAACGAAATACTTCAGCTCCAACTCATGCGCTTTCCCGTGATAGTACCTTGAGGGGTCCACGCTAGGCTCTTCAATCAACAAATACTTCAGCTCCAACTCATGCGCTTTCCAGTGATAGTACCTTGAAGGGGTCCACGCCAGGCTCTTCAATCAACGAAATACTTCAGCTCCAACTCATGCGCTTTCCCGTGATAGTACCTTGAGGGGTACACGCCAGGCTCTTCAATCAACGAAATACTTCAGCTCCAACTCATGCGCTTTCCAGTGATAGTACCTTGAGGGGTCCACGCCAGGCTCTTCACTCAACAAATACTTCAGCTCCAACTCATGCGCTTTCAAGTGATAGTACCTTGAGGGGTCCATGCCAGGCTCTTCAATCAACAAATACTTCAGCTCCAACTCATGCGCTTTCCCGTGATAGTACCTTGAGGGGTCCATGCCAGGCTCTTCACTCAACGAAATACTTCAGCTCCAACTCATGCGCTTTCCAGTGATAGTACCTTGAGGGGTCCACACCAGGCTCTTCAATCAACGAAATACTTCAGCTCCAACTCATGCGCTTTCCCTGATAGTACCTTGAGGGGTACACGCCAGGCTCTTCAATCAACAAATACTTCAGCTCCAACTCATGCGCTTTCAAGTGATAGTACCTTGAGGGGTCCACGCCAGGCTCTTCACTCAACGAAATACTTCAGCTCCAACTCATGCGCTTTCAAGTGATAGTACCTTGAGGGGTCCATGCCAGGTTCTTCAATCAACAAATACTTCAGCTCCAACTCATGCGCTTTCCCGTGATAGTACCTTGAGGGGTCCACCAGGCTCTTCAATCAACGAAATACTTCAGCTTCCAACTCATGCGCTTTCCAAGTGATAGTACCTTGAGGGGTCCATGACAGGCTCTTCAATCAACAAAATACTTCAGCTCCAACTCATGCGCTTTCCAAGTGATAGTACCTTGAGGGGTCCACGCCAGGCTCTTCAATCAACAAATACTTCAGCTCCAACTCATGCGCTTTCCAGTGATAGTACCTTGAGGGGTCCACGCCAGGCTCTTCAATCAACGAAATACTTCAGCTCCTACTCATGCGCTTTCCAGTGATAGTACCTTAGGGGTCCACACAGGCTCTTCAATCAACAAAATACTTCAGCTCCAACTCATGTGCTTTCCAGTGATAGTACCTTGAGGGGTCCATGCCAGGCTCTTCAATCAACAAAATACTTCAGCTTCAACTTATGCGCTTTCCAGAGATAGTACCTTGAGGGGTCCACGCCAGGCTCTTCACTCAACGAAATACTTCAGCTCCAACTCATGCGCTTTCCAGTGATAGTACCTTGAGGGGTCCACCCAGGCTCTTCAATCAACAAATACTTCAGCTCCAACTCATGCGCTTTCCAGTGATAGTACCTTGAGGGGTCCACGCCAGGCTCTTCAATCAACAAATACTTCAGCTCCAACTCATGCGCTTTCCAGTGATAGTACCTTGAGGGGTCCACACAGGCTCTTCAATCAACAAATACTTCAGCTCCAACTCATGCGCTTTCCAGTGATAGTACCTTGAGGGGTCCACGCCAGGCTCTTCAATCAACAAATACTTCAGCTCCAACTCATGCGCTTTCCCGTGATAGTACCTTGAGGGGTCCACGCCAGGCTCTTCAATCAACGAAATACTTCAGCTCCAACTCATGCGCTTTCCAGTGATAGTACCTTGAGGGGTCCATGCCAGGCTCTTCAATCAACGAAATACTTCAGCTCCAACTCATGCGCTTTCCAGTGATAGTACCTTGAGGGGTCCACGCCAGGCTCTTCAATCAACAAATACTTCAGCTTCCAACTCATGCGCTTTCCAGTGATAGTACCTTGAGGGGTCCACGCCAGGCTCTTCAATCAACAAAATACTTCAGCTCCAACTCATGCGCTTTCCAGTGATAGTACCTTGAGGGGTCCAGCCAGGCTCTTCAATCAACAAATACTTCAGCTCCAACTCATGCGCTTTCCCGTGATAGTACCTTGAGGGGTCCACGCCAGGCTCTTCAATCAACAAAATACTTCAGCTCCAACTCGTGTGCTTTCCAGTGATAGTACCTTGAGGGGTCCATGCCAGGCTCTTCAATCAACAGAATACTTCAGCTCCAACTCATGCGCTTTCCAGTGATAGTACCTTGAGGGGTCCACGCCAGGCTCTTCAATCCACGAAACACTTCAACTCCCACTCATGCGCTTTCCAGTGATAGTACCTTGAGGGGTCCACGCCAGGCTATTCAATCAACAATATACTTTTGCTCCAACTCATGCGCTTTCCAGTGATAGTACCTTGAGGGGTCCTCGCCAGGCTCTTCAATCATCAAAATACTTCAACTCCAACTCATGAGCTTTCCAGTAATTCTAGCTTGAGGGGTCCACGCTAAGCTGTTCAATCAACGAAATACTTCAGCCTCTATTCATTCGCTTTCCCGTGATATTTCCTTGAGGGTTCCACGCCAGGCTCTTCAATCAACAAAATACTTCAGCTCCAACTCATGCGCTTTCCAGTGATAGTACCTTGAGGGGTCCACGCCAGGCTCTTCAATCACGAAACACTTCAGCTCCACTCATGCGCTTTCCAGTGATAGTACCTTGAGGGGTCCACGCCAGGCTCTTCAATCAACAAATACTTGCTCCAACTCATGCGCTTTCCAGTGATAGTACCTTGAGGGGTCCACGCCAGGCTCTTCAATCAACAAAATACTTCAACTCCAACTCATGCGCTTTCCAGTGATAGTACCTTGAGGGGTCCACGCCAGGCTCTTCAATCAACGAAATACTTCAGCTCCTATCATTCGCTTTCCCGTGATATTTCCTTGAGGGGTCCACGCCAGGCTCTTCAATCAACAAAATACTTCAGCTCCAACTCATGTGCTTTCCAGTGATAGTACCTTGAGGGGTCCACGCCAGGCTCTTCAATCAACAGAATACTTCAGCTCCAACTCATGCGCTTTCCAGTGATAGTACCTTGAGGGGTCCACGCCAGGCTCTTCAATCCACGAAACACTTCAACTCCCACTCATGCGCTTTCCAGTGATAGTACCTTGAGGGGTCCACGCCAGGCTATTCAATCAACAATATACTTTTGCTCCAACTCATGCGCTTTCCAGTGATAGTACCTTGAGGGGTCCTCGCCAGGCTCTTCAATCATCAAAATACTTCAACTCCAACTCATGAGCTTTCCAGTAATTCTACCTTGAGGGGTCCACGCTAGGCTCTTCAATCAACGAAATACTTCAGCTCCAACTTCATTCGCTTTCCCGTGATATTTCCTTGAGGGTCCACGCCAGGCTCTTCAATCAACAAATACTTCATCTCCAACTTATGCGCTTTCCAGTGATAGTACCTTGAGGGGTTCCACGCCAGGCTCTTCAATCAACGAAATACTTCAGCTCCAACTCATGCGCTTTCCAGTGATAGTACCTTGAGGGGTCCACGCCAGGCTCTTCAATCAACAAAACTTCAGCTCCCACTCATGCGCTTTCCAGTGATAGTACCTTGAGGGGTCCACGCCAGGCTATTCAATCAACAATATACTTTTGCTCCAACTCATGCGCTTTCCAGTGATAGTACCTTGAGGGGTCCTCGCCAGGCTCTTCAATCATCAAAATACTTCAACTCCAACTCATGAGCTTTCCAGTAATTCTAGCTTGAGGGGTCCACGCTAAGCTGTTCAATCAACGAAATACTTCAGCCTCTATTCATTCGCTTTCCCGTGATATTTCCTTGAGGGTTCCACGCCAGGCTCTTCAATCAACAAAATACTTCAGCTCCAACTTATGCGCTTTCCAGTGATAGTACCTTGAGGGGTCCATGCCAGGCTCTTCAATCAACGAAATACTTCAGCTCCAACTCATGCGCTTTCCAGTGATAGTACCTTGAGGGGTCCACGCCAGGCTCTTCAATCACGAAACACTTCAACTCCAACTCATGCGCTTTCCAGTGATAGTACCTTGAGGGGTCCACGCCAGGCTATTCAATCAACAATATACTTCTCCAACTCATGCGCTTTCCAGTGATAGTACCTTGAGGGGTCTCGCCAGGCTCTTCAATCATCAAAATACTTCAACTCCAACTCATGAGCTTTCCAGTAATTCTAGCTTGAGGGGTCCACGCCAGCTGTTCAATCAACGAAATACTTCAGCCTCTATTCATTCGCTTTCCCGTGATATTTCCTTGAGGGTTCCACGCCAGGCTCTTCAATCAACAAAATACTTCAGCTCCAACTCATGCGCTTTCCAGTGATAGTACCTTGAGGGGTCACGCCAGGCTCTTCAATCAACGAAATACTTCAGCTCCTACTCATGCGCTTTCCAGTGATAGTACCTTGAGGGGTCCACGCCAGGCTCTTCAATCAACAAATACTTCAGCTCCAACTCATGCGCTTTCCAGTGATAGTACCTTGAGGGGTCCACGCCAGGCTCTTCAATCAACGAATTACTTCAGCTCCAACTCATGCACTTTCCAGTGATAGTACCTTGAGGGGTTCCACACCAGGCTCTTCAATCAACAAATACTTCAGCTCCAACTTATGCTTTCCAGTAATAGTACCTTGAGGGGTCCACGCCAGGCTCTTCAATCAACGAAATACTTCAGCTCCTACTCATGCGCTTTCCAGTGATAGTACCTTGAGGGGTCCACACCAGGCTCTTCAATCAACGAAATACTTCAGCTCCAACTCATGCACTTTCCAGTGATAGTACCTTGAGGGGTACACGCCAGGCTCTTCAATCAAGAAATACTTCAGCTCAACTCATGCACTTTCAGTGATAGTACCTTGAGGGGTCCACGCCAGGCTCTTCAATCAACAAATACTTCAGCTTCCAACTCATGCGCTTTCCAGTGATAGTACCTTGAGGGGTCCACGCCAGGCTCTTCAATCAACAAATACTTCAGCTCCAACTCATGCGCTTTCCAGTGATAGTACCTTGAGGGGTCCACGCCAGGCTCTTCAATCAACAAATACTTCAGCTCCAACTTATGCGCTTTCCAGTGATAGTACCTTGAGGGGTCCACCAGGCTCTTCAATCAACGAAATACTTCAGCTCCTACTCATGCGCTTTCCAGTGATAGTACCTTGAGGGTCCACACCAGGCTCTTCAATCAACAAATACTTCAGCTCCAACTCATGTGCTTTCCAGTGATAGTACCTTGAGGGGTCCACACCAGGCTCTTCAATCAACAAATACTTCAGCTCCAACTCATGCGCTTTCCCTGATAGTACCTTGAGGGGTCCACGCCAGGCTCTTCAATCAACAAATACTTCAGCTCCAACTCATGTGCTTTCCAGTGATAGTACCTTGAGGGGTCCAGCCAGGCTCTTCAATCAAAAATACTTCAGCTCCAACTCATGCGCTTTCCAGTGATAGTACCTTGAGGGGTCCACGCCAGGCTCTTCAATCAACGAAATACTTCAGTCCAACTTATGCGCTTTCCAGTGATAGTACCTTGAGGGTCCATACCAGGCTCTTCAATCAACAAATACTTCAGCTCCAACTCATGCGCTTTCCAGTGATAGTACCTTGAGGGGTCCACACCAGGCTCTTCAATCAACAAATACTTCAGCTCCAACTCATGCTTTCCAGTGATAGTACCTTGAGGGGTACACGCCAGGCTCTTCAATCAACAAAATACTTCAGCTCCAACTCATGCGCTTTCCTGATAGTACCTTGAGGGGTCCACACCAGGCTCTTCAATCAACAAATACTTCAGCTCCAACTCATGCGCTTTCCAGTGATAGTACCTTGAGGGGTCCACGCCAGGCTCTTCAATCAACAGAATACTTCAGCTCCAACTCATGCGCTTTCCAGTGATAGTACCTTGAGGGGTCCATGCCAGGCTCTTCAATCAACGAAATACTTCAGCTCCAACTCATGCGCTTTCCAGTGATAGTACCTTGAGGGGTCCACACCAGGCTCTTCAATCAACAAATACTTCAGCTCCAACTCATGCGCTTTCCAGTGATAGTACCTTGAGGGGTCCACACAGGCTCTTCAATCAACAAATACTTCAGCTCCAACTCATGCGCTTTCCAGTGATAGTACCTTGAGGGGCCCACGCCAGGTCTTCAATCAATGAAATACTTCAGCTCCAACTCATGCGCTTTCCGTTATAATACCTTGAGGGGTCCACACCGGCTCTTCAATCAACGAAATACTTCAGCTCCAACTCATGCTTTCCAGTGATAGTACCTTGAGGGGTCCACGCCAGGCTCTTCAATCAACGAAATACTTCAGCTCCAACTCATGCGCTTTCAGTGATAGTACCTTGAGGGGTCCACACCAGGCTCTTCAATCAACGAAATACTTCAGCTCCAACTCATGCGCTTTCCCTGATAGTACCTTGAGGGGTACACGCAGGCTCTTCAATCAACAAATACTTCAGCTCCAACTCATGTGCTTTCCAGTGATAGTACCTTGAGGGGTCCACGCCAGGCTCTTCACTCAACAAATACTTCAGCTCCAACTCATGCGCTTTCAAGTGATAGTACCTTGAGGGGTCCACACCAGGCTCTTCAATCAACGAAATACTTCAGCTCAACTCATGCGCTTTCCCTGATAGTACCTTGAGGGGTACACGCCAGGCTCTTCAATCAAGAAATACTTCAGCTCCAACTCATGTGCTTTCCAGTGATAGTACCTTGAGGGGTCCACGCCAGGCTCTTCAATCAACGAAATACTTCAGCTTCCAACTCACGCTTTCAAGTGATAGTACCTTGAGGGGTCCATGCCAGGCTCTTCAATCAATGAAATACTTCAGCTCCAACTCATGCGCTTTCCCGTGATAGTACCTTGAGGGGTACACGCCAGGCTCTTCAATCAACCAAATACTTCAGCTCCAACTCATGCGCTTTCCAGTGATAGTACCTTGAGGGGTCCATGCCAGGCTCTTCAATCAACAAATACTTCAGCTCCAACTTATGCGCTTTCAAGTGATAGTACCTTGAATTCCACGCCAGGCTCTTCAATCAACAAATACTTCAGCTCCAACTCATGCGCTTTCCAGTGATAGTACCTTGAGGGGTCCACACCAGGCTCTTCAATCAACAAATACTTCAGCTCCAACTCATGTGCTTTCCAGTGATAGTACCTTGAGGGGTACATGCCAGGCTCTTCAATCAACGAAATACTTCAGCTCCAACTCATGCGCTTTCAAGTGATAGTACCTTGAGGGGTCCACACCAGGCTCTTCAATCAACGAAATACTTCAGCTCCAACTCATGCGCTTTCCAGTGATAGTACCTTGAGGGGTCCACAGCCAGGCTCTTCAATCAAGAAATACTTCAGCTCCAACTCATGTGCTTTCAAGTGATAGTACCTTGAGGGGTCCACCAGGTTCTTCAATCAATGAAATACTTCAGCTCCAACTCATGCGCTTTCCCGTGATAATGCCTTGAGGGGTACACACCAGGCTCTTCAATCAACAAATACTTCAGCTTCCACTTATGCGCTTTCCAGTGATAGTACCTTGAGGGGTCCATGCCAGGCTCTTCACTCAACAAATACTTCAGCTCCAACTCATGCGCTTTCAAGTGATAGTACCTTGAGGGGTCCACGCCAGGTCTTCAATCAACGAAATACTTCAGCTCCAACTCATGCGCTTTCCCGTGATAGTACCTTGAGGGGTACACGCCAGGCTCTTCAATCAACGAATACTTCAGCTCCAACTCATGCGCTTTCCCGTGATAGTACCTTGAGGGGTCCACACCAGGCTCTTCAATCAACAAATACTTCAGCTCCAACTCGTGCGCTTTCCAGTGATAGTACCTTGAGGGGTCCACGCCAGGCTCTTCAATCAACGAAATACTTCAGCTCCAACTCATGCGCTTTCCAGTGATAGTACCTTGAGGGGTCCACACCAGGCTCTTCAATCAACAAATACTTCAGCTCCACTCATGCGCTTTCCAGTGATAGTACCTTGAGGGGTCACGCCAGGCTCTTCAATCAACAAATACTTCAGCTCAACTCATGTGCTTTCAAGTGATAGTACCTTGAGGGGTCCACGCCAGGCTCTTCAATCAACGAAATACTTCAGCTCCAACTCATGCGCTTTCAGTGATAGTACCTTGAGGGGTCCATGCCAGGCTCTTCAATCAATGAAATACTTCAGCTCCAACTCATGCGCTTTCCCGTGATAATACCTTGAGGGGTACACACCAGGCTCTTCAATCAAGAAATACTTCAGCTCCAACTTATGCGCTTTCAAGTGATAGTACCTTGAGGGGTCCACGCCAGGCTCTTCAATCAACAAATACTTCAGCTCCAACTCATGCGCTTTCCAGTGATAGTACCTTGAGGGTCCACGCCAGGCTCTTCAATCAACAAATACTTCAGCTCCAACTCATGCTTTCCAGTAATAGTACCTTGAGGGGTCCACGCCAGGCTCTTCAATCAACGAAATACTTCAGCTCTAACTCATGCGCTTTCCCGTGATAGTACCTTGAGGGGTCCACGCCAGGCTCTTCAATCAACAAAATACTTCAGCTCCAACTCATGCGCTTTCCAGTGATAGTACCTTGAGGGGTCCATGCCAGGCTCTTCACTCAACGAAATACTTCAGCTCCAACTCATGCGCTTTCCAGTGATAGTACCTTGAGGGGTCCACGCCAGGCTCTTCAATCAACAAATACTTCAGCTCCAACTTATGCGCTTTCCAGTGATAGTACCTTGAGGGGTCCACGCCAGGCTCTTCAATCAACGAAATACTTCAGCTCCTAACTCATGCGCTTTCCAGTGATAGTACCTTGAGGGGTCCACACTAGGCTCTTCAATCAACAAAACTTCAGCTCCAACTCATGTGCTTTCCAGTGATAGTACCTTGAGGGGTCCACGCCAGGCTCTTCAATCAACGAAATACTTCAGCTCCAACTCATGCGCTTTCCAGTGATAGTACCTTGAGGGTCCACGCCAGGCTCTTCAATCAACAAATACTTCAGCTCCAACTTATGCGCTTTCCAGTGATAGTACCTTGAGGGGTCCACGCCAGGCTCTTCACTCAACGAAATACTTCAGCTCCAACTCATGTGCTTTCCAGTGATAGTACCTTGAGGGGTCCACGCCAGGCTCTTCAATCAACGAAATACTTCAGCTCCAACTCACGCTTTCCAGTGATAGTACCTTGAGGGGTCCAGCCAGGCTCTTCAATCAACGAAATACTTCAGCTCCAACTCATGCGCTTTCCCGTGATAGTACCTTGAGGGGTACACGCCAGGCTCTTCAATCAACAAATACTTCAGCTTCCAACTCATGCGCTTTCCAGTGATAGTACCTTGAGGGGTCCATGCCAGGCTCTTCAATCAATGAAATACTTCAGCTCCAACTCATGCGCTTTCCCGTGATAATACCTTGAGGGGTCACGCCAGGCTCTTCAATCAACAAATACTTCAGCTCCAACTCATGCGCTTTCCAGTGATAGTACCTTGAGGGGTCCATGACAGGCTCTTCAATCAACAAATACTTCAGCTCCAACTCATGCGCTTTCAAGTGATAGTACCTGAAGGGGTCCACGCCAGGTTCTTCAATCAACAAATACTTCAGCTCCAACTCATGCGCTTTCCCGTGATAGTACCTTGAGGGGTCCATGCCAGGCTCTTCAATCAACGAAATACTTCAGCTCCAACTCATGCGCTTTCCAGTGATAGTACCTTGAGGGGTCCACACCAGGCTCTTCAATCAACGAAATACTTCAGCTCCAACTCATGCGCTTTCCAGTGATAGTACCTTGAGGGGTCCACGCCAGGCTCTTCAATCAACAAATACTTCAGCTCAACTCATGCGCTTTCCAAGTGATAGTACCTTGAGGGGTCCACGCCAGGCTCTTCACTCAACGAAATACTTCAGCTTAACTCATGCGCTTTCCAGTGATAGTACCTTGAGGGGTCCATGCCAGGCTCTTCAATCAACAAATACTTCAGCTCCAACTCATGCGCTTTCCAGTGATAGTACCTTGAGGGGTCCACGCCAGGCTCTTCAATCAACAAATACTTCAGCTCCAACTCATGCGCTTTCAAGTGATAGTACCTTGAGGGGTCCATGCCAGGCTCTTCAATCAACAAATACTTCAGCTCCAACTCATGCGCTTTCAGTGATAGTACCTTGAGGGGTCCACGCCAGGCTCTTCAATCAACAAATACTTCAGCTCCAACTCATGCGCTTTCCCGTGATAGTACCTTGAGGGGTACACGCCAGGCTCTTCAATCAACGAAATACTTCAGCTCCAACTCATGCGCTTTCCAGTGATAGTACCTTGAGGGGTCCACACAGGCTCTTCAATCAACAAATACTTCAGCTCCAACTCATGCGCTTTCCAGTGATAGTACCTTGAGGGGTCCATGCCAGGCTCTTCAATCAACAAATACTTCAGCTCCAACTCATGCGCTTTCCAGAGATAGTACCTTGAGGGGTCCACGCCAGGCTCTTCAATCAACGAAATACTTCAGCTCCACTCATGCGCTTTCCAACTGATAGTACCTTGAGGGGTCCACACTAGGCTCTTCAATCAACAAAATACTTCAGCTCCAACTCATGTGCTTTCCAGTGATAGTACCTTGAGGGGTCCACGCCAGGCTCTTCAATCAATGAAATACTTCAGCTCCAACTCATGCGCTTTCCAGTGATAGTACCTTGAGGGGTCCACACCAGGCTCTTCAATCAACAAATACTTCAGCTCCAACTCATGCGCTTTCCAGTGATAGTACCTTGAGGGGTCCACGCCAGGCTCTTCAATCAACAAATACTTCAGCTCCAACTCATGCGCTTTCCAGTGATAGTACCTTGAGGGGTCCACGCCAGGCTCTTCAATCAACGAAATACTTCAGCTCCAACTCACGCACTTTCCAGTGATAGTACCTTGAGGGGTCCATGCCAGGCTCTTCAATCAACGAAATACTTCAGCTCCAACTCATGCGCTTTCCCGTGATATACCTTGAGGGGTCCACGCTAGGCTCTTCAATCAACAAATACTTCAGCTCCAACTTATGCGCTTTCCAGTGATAGTACCTTGAGGGGTCCACGCCAGGCTCTTCAATCAACGAAATACTTCAGCTCCAACTCATGCGCTTTCCAGTGATAGTACCTTGAGGGGTCCACGCCAGGCTCTTCAATCAACGAAATACTTCAGCTCCAACTCATGCGCTTTCCAGTGATAGTACCTTGAGGGGTCCACGCCAGGCTCTTCAATCAACAAATACTTCAGCTCCAACTCATGCGCTTTCCAGTGATAGTACCTTGAGGGGTCCACGCCAGGCTCTTCAATCAACAAAATACTTCAGCTCCAACTCATGCGCTTTCCAGTGATAGTACCTTGAGGGGTCCACGCCAGGCTCTTCAATCAACGAAATACTTCAGCTCCAACTCATGCGCTTTCCCGTGATAGTACCTTGAGGGGTCCACGCCAGGCTCTTCAATCAACAAAATACTTCAGCTCCAACTCGTGTGCTTTCCAGTGATAGTACCTTGAGGGGTCCATGCCAGGCTCTTCAATCAACAGAATACTTCAGCTCCAACTCATGCGCTTTCCAGTGATAGTACCTTGAGGGGTCCACGCCAGGCTCTTCAATCCACGAAACACTTCAACTCCCACTCATGCGCTTTCCAGTGATAGTACCTTGAGGGGTCCACGCCAGGCTATTCAATCAACAATATACTTTTGCTCCAACTCATGCGCTTTCCAGTGATAGTACCTTGAGGGGTCCTCGCCAGGCTCTTCAATCATCAAAATACTTCAACTCCAACTCATGAGCTTTCCAGTAATTCTAGCTTGAGGGGTCCACGCTAAGCTGTTCAATCAACGAAATACTTCAGCCTCTATTCATTCGCTTTCCCGTGATATTTCCTTGAGGGTTCCACGCCAGGCTCTTCAATCAACAAAATACTTCATCTCCAACTTATGCGCTTTCCAGTGATAGTACCTTGAGGGGTCCACGCCAGGCTCTTCAATCAACGAAATACTTCAGCTCCTACTCATGCACTTTCCAGTGATAGTACCTTGAGGGGTCCACGCCAGGCTCTTCAATCAACAAATACTTCAGCTCCAACTCATGCGCTTTCCAGTGATAGTACCTTGAGGGGTCCACGCCAGGCTCTTCAATCAACGAATTACTTCAGCTCCAACTCATGCGCTTTCCAGTGATAGTACCTTGAGGGGTCCACACCAGGCTCTTCAATCAACAAATACTTCAGCTCCAACTTATGAGCTTTCCAGTAATAGTACCTTGAGGGGTCCACGCCAGGCTCTTCAATCAACGAAATACTTCAGCTCCTACTCATGCTTTCAAGTGATAGTACCTTGAGGGGTCCACGCCAGGCTCTTCAATCAACGAAATACTTCAGCTCCAACTCATGCACTTTCCAGTGATAGTACCTTGAGGGGTCACGCCAGGCTCTTCAATCAACGAAATACTTCAGCTCCAACTCATGCGCTTTCCAGTGATAGTACCTTGAGGGGTCCACGCCAGGCTCTTCAATCAACAAATACTTCAGTCCAACTCATGCGCTTTCCAGTGATAGTACCTTGAGGGGTCACGCCAGGCTCTTCAATCAACAAATACTTCAGTCCAACTCATGCGCTTTCCAGTGATAGTACCTTGAGGGGTCCACGCCAGGCTCTTCAATCAACAAAATACTTCAGCTCCAACTTATGCGCTTTCCAGTGATAGTACCTTGAGGGGTCCACGCAGGCTCTTCAATCAACGAAATACTTCAGCTCCTACTTCATGCGCTTTCCAGTGATAGTACCTTGAGGGGTTCCACACCAGGCTCTTCAATCAACAAATACTTCAGCTCCAACTCATGGCTTTCCAGTGATAGTACCTTGAGGGGTCCACACCAGGCTCTTCAATCAACGAAATACTTCAGCTCCAACTCATGCGCTTTCCAGTGATAGTACCTTGAGGGGTACAGCCAGGCTCTTCAATCAACAAATACTTCAGCTCCAACTCATGCGCTTTCCAGTGATAGTACCTTGAGGGGTCCATGCCAGGCTCTTCAATCAACAAATACTTCAGCTCCAACTCATGCGCTTTCCAGTGATAGTACCTTGAGGGGTCCACGCCAGGCTCTTCAATCAACAAATACTTCAGTCCAACTTATGCGCTTTCCAGTGATAGTACCTTGAGGGGTCCACGCCAGGCTCTTCAATCAACAAATACTTCAGCTCCAACTCATGCGCTTTCCAGTGATAGTACCTTGAGGGGTCCACACCAGGCTCTTCAATCAACGAAATACTTCAGCTCCAACTCATGCGTTTCCAGTGATAGTACCTTGAGGGGTACACGCCAGGCTCTTCAATCAACAGAAATACTTCAGCTCCAACTCATGCGCTTTCCTGATAGTACCTTGAGGGGTCCACACCAGGCTCTTCAATCAACAAAATACTTCAGCTCCAACTCATGCGCTTTCCAGTGATAGTACCTTGAGGGGTCCACGCCAGGCTCTTCAATCAACAGAATACTTCAGCTCCAACTCATGCGCTTTCCAGTGATAGTACCTTGAGGGGTCCATGCCAGGCTCTTCAATCAACGAAATACTTCAGCTCCAACTTATGCGCTTTCAGTGATAGTACCTTAGGGGTCCACACCAGGCTCTTCAATCAACAAATACTTCAGCTCCTACTCATGCGCTTTCCAGTGATAGTACCTTGAGGGGTCCACACCAGGCTCTTCAATCAACAAATACTTCAGCTCCAACTCATGTGCTTTCCAGTATAGTACCTTGAGGGGTCCACGCCAGGCTCTTCAATCAACGAAATACTTCAGCTCCAACTCATGCGCTTTCCGTTATAGTACCTTGAGGGGTCCACACCAGGCTCTTCAATCAACGAAATACTTCAGCTCCAACTCATGCTTTCCAGTGATAGTACCTTGAGGGGTCCACGCCAGGCTCTTCAATCAACGAAATACTTCAGCTCCAACTCATGCGCTTTCCAGTGATAGTACCTTGAGGGGTCCACACCAGGCTCTTCAATCAACGAAATACTTCAGCTCCAACTCATGCGCTTTCCCTGATAGTACCTTGAGGGGTACACGCCAGGCTCTTCAATCAAGAAATACTTCAGCTCCAACTCATGCGCTTTCAAGTGATAGTACCTTGAGGGGTCCACGCCAGGCTCTTCACTCAACGAAATACTTCAGCTCCAACTCATGCGTTTCAAGTGATAGTACCTTGAGGGGTCCACACGAGGCTCTTCAATCAACGAAATACTCAGCTTCAACTCATGCGCTTTCCCTTGATAGTACCTTGAGGGGTACACGCCAGGCTCTTCAATCAACAAATACTTCAGCTCCAACTCATGTGCTTTCCAGTGATAGTACCTTGAGGGGTCCACGCCAGGCTCTTCAATCAACGAAATACTTCAGCTCCAACTCATGCGCTTTCAAGTGATAGTACCTTGAGGGGTCCATGCCAGGCTCTTCAATCAACGAAATATATCAGCTCCAACTCATGCGCTTTCCCGTGATAGTACCTTGAGGGGTATACGCCAGGCTCTTCAATCAACAAATACTTCAGCTCCAACTCATGCGCTTTCCAGTGATAGTACCTTGAGGGGTCCACGACCAGGCTCTTCACTCAACAAAATACTTCAGCTCCAACTTATGCGCTTTCAAGTGATAGTACCTTGAGGGGTCCACGCCAGGTTCTTCAATCAACTAAATACTTCAGCTCCAACTCATGCCTTTCCAGTGATAGTACCTTGAGGGTTCCACACCAGGCTCTTCAATCAACAAATACTTCAGCTCCAACTCATGTGCTTTCCAGTGATAGTACCTTGAGGGGTACATGCCAGGCTCTTCACTCAACGAAATACTTCAGCTCCTACTCATGCGCTTTCAAGTGATAGTACCTTGAGGGGTCCACACCAGGCTCTTCAATCAACGAAATACTCTAGCTCCAACTCATGCGCTTTCCCGTGATAGTACCTTGAGGGGTACAGCCAGGCTCTTCAATCAAGGAAATACTTCAGCTACAACTCATGCGCTTTCAAGTGATAGTACCTTGAGGGGTCCATACCAGGCTCTTCAATCAACGAAACTACTTCAGCTCCAACTCATGCGCTTTCCGTGATAGTATGCCTTGAGGGGTACACCCAGGCTCTTCAATCAACAAATACTTCAGTTCCTACTTATGCGCTTTCCAGTGATAGTACCTTGAGGGGTCCATGCCAGGCTCTTCAATCAACAAATACTTCAGCTCCAACTCATGCGCTTTCAAGTGATAGTACCTTGAGGGGTCCACGCCAGGCTCTTCAATCAACGAAATACTTCAGCTCCAACTCATGCGTTTCCTGTGATAGTACCTTGAGGGGTACACGCCAGGCTCTTCAATCAACAGAATACTTCAGCTCCTACTCATGCGCTTTCCCGTGATAGTACCTTGAGGGGTCCACACCAGGCTCTTCAATCAACAAAATACTTCAGCTCCAACTCGTGCGCTTTCCAGTGATAGTACCTTGAGGGGTCCACGCCAGGCTCTTCAATCAACAGAATACTTCGCTCCAACTCATGCGCTTTCCAGTGATAGTACCTTGAGGGGTCCAGCCAGGCTCTTCAATCAACGAAATACTTCAGCTCCTACTATGCGCTTTCAGTGATAGTACCTTGAGGGTCCACACCAGGCTCTTCAATCAACAAATACTTCAGCTCCTACTCATGCGCTTTCAAGTGATAGTACCTTGAGGGGTCCACACCAGGCTCTTCAATCAACGAAATACTTCAGCTCCAACTCATGCGCTTTCCAGTGATAGTACCTTGAGGGGTCACGCCAGGCTCTTCAATCAATGAAATACTTCAGCTCCAACTCATGCGCTTTCCCGTGATAGTACCTTGAGGGGTCCACGCCAGGCTCTTCAATCAACGAAATACTTCAGCTCCAACTCATGCGCTTTCAAGTGATAGTACCTTGAGGGGTCCACGCCAGGCTCTTCAATCAACAAATACTTCAGCTCCAACTCATGCGCTTTCCAGTGATAGTACCTTGAGGGGTCCACACCAGGCTCTTCAATCAACAAATACTTCAGCTCCAACTCATGCGCTTTCCAGTATAGTACCTTGAGGGGTCCACACCAGGCTCTTCAATCAACAAATACTTCAGCTCCAACTCATGCGCTTTCCCGTGATAGTACCTTGAGGGGTACGCCAGGCTCTTCAATCAACAAATACTTCAGCTCCAACTCATGCGCTTTCCAGTGATAGTACCTTGAGGGGTCCATGCCAGGCTCTTCAATCAACGAAATACTTCAGCTCCAACTCATGCGCTTTCCAGTGATAGTACCTTGAGGGGTACACGCCAGGCTCTTCAATCAACAAATACTTCAGCTCCAACTTATGCGCTTTCCAGTGATAGTACCTTGAGGGGTCCACCCAGGCTCTTCAATCAACAAATACTTCAGCTCCAACTCATGCGCTTTCCAGTGATAGTACCTTGAGGGGTCCACACCAGGCTCTTCAATCAACAAATACTTCAGCTCCAACTCATGTGCTTTCCAGTGATAGTACCTTGAGGGGTACACGCCAGGCTCTTCAATCAACGAAATACTTCAGCTCCTACTCATGCGCTTTCCCGTGATAGTACCTTGAGGGTCCACACCAGGCTCTTCAATCAACAAATACTTCAGCTCCAACTTATGCTTTCCAGTGATAGTACCTTGAGGGGTCCACGCCAGGCTCTTCACTCAACGAAATACTTCAGCTCCAACTCATGCGCTTTCCAGTGATAGTACCTTGAGGGGTCCATGCCAGGCTCTTCAATCAACGAAATACTTCAGCTCCAACTTATGCGCTTTCAGTGATATACCTTGAGGGGTCCACACCAGGCTCTTCAATCAACAAATACTTCAGCTCCTACTCATGCGCTTTCCAGTGATAGTACCTTGAGGGGTCCACACCAGGCTCTTCAATCAACAAAATACTTCAGCTCCAACTCATGTGCTTTCCAGTGATAGTACCTTGAGGGGTCCACGCCAGGTTCTTCAATCAACGAAATACTTCAGCTCCAACTCATGCGCTTTAGTGATAGTACCTTGAGGGGTCACACCAGGCTCTTCAATCAACAAATACTTCAGCTCCAACTCATGCGCTTTCCAGTGATAGTACCTTGAGGGGTCCACACCAGGCTCTTCAATCAACAAATACTTCAGCTCCAACTCATGCGCTTTCCAGTGATAGTACCTTGAGGGGTCCACGCCAGGCTCTTCAATCAACAAATACTTCAGCTCCAACTCATGCGCTTTCCAGTGATATACCTTGAGGGGTCCACGCCAGGCTCTTCAATCAACGAAATACTTCAGCTCCTACTCATGCGCTTTCCCGTGATAGTACCTTGAGGGGTCCACGCCAGGCTCTTCAATCAACAAATACTTCAGCTCCAACTTATGCGCTTTCAAGTGATAGTACCTTGAGGGGTCCACGCCAGGCTCTTCAATCAACGAAATACTTCAGCTCCTAACTCATGCGCTTTCCAGTGATAGTACCTTGAGGGGTCCACGCCAGGCTCTTCAATCAACAAATACTTCAGCTCCAACTTATGCGCTTTCCAGTGAATACCTTGAGGGGTCCACGCCAGGCTCTTCAATCAACAAATACTTCAGCTCCAACTCATGCGCTTTCAAGTGATAGTACCTTGAGGGGTCCACGCCAGGCTCTTCAATCAACAAATACTTCAGCTCCAACTCATGCGCTTTCCAGTGATAGTACCTTGAGGGGTCCATGCCAGGCTCTTCAATCAAGAAATACTTCAGCTCCAACTCATGCGCTTTCCAGTGATAGTACCTTGAGGGGTCCACGCCAGGCTCTTCAATCAACAAATACTTCAGCTCCAACTTATGCGCTTTCCAGTGATAGTACCTTGAGGGGTCCACACCAGGCTCTTCAATCAACAAATACTTCAGCTCCAACTCATGCGCTTTCCAGTGATAGTACCTTGAGGGGTCCACGCCAGGCTCTTCACTCAACGAAATACTTCAGCTCCAACTCATGCGCTTTCCAGTGATAGTACCTTGAGGGGTCCACACAGGCTCTTCAATCAACGAAATACTTCAGCTCCAACTCATGCGCTTTCCTGATAGTACCTTGAGGGGTCACGCCAGGCTCTTCAATCAACGAATACTTCAGCTCCAACTCATGCGCTTTCCAAGTGATAGTACCTTGAGGGGTCCACGCCAGGCTCTTCAATCAACGAAATACTTCAGCTCCAACTCATGCGCTTTCAGTGATAGTACCTTGAGGGGTCCACGCCAGGCTCTTCAATCAACGAAATACTTCAGCTCCAACTCATGCGCTTTCCCGTGATAGTACCTTGAGGGGTACACGCAGGCTCTTCAATCAACAAATACTTCAGCTCCAACTCATGCGCTTTCCAGTGATAGTACCTTGAGGGGTCCACGCAGGCTCTTCACTCAACAAAATACTTCAGCTCCAACTCATGTGCTTTCAAGTGATAGTACCTTGAGGGGTCCACGCCAGGTTCTTCAATCAACGAAATACTTCAGCTCCAACTCATGCGCTTTCCGTGATAATACCTTGAGGGGTCCATGCCAGGCTCTTCAATCAACGAAATACTTCAGCTCCAACTCATGCGCTTTCCAGTGATAGTACCTTGAGGGGCCACACCAGGCTCTTCAATCAACAAATACTTCAGCTCCAACTCATGCGCTTTCAAGTGATAGTACCTTGAGGGGTCCACGCCAGGCTCTTCAATCAACGAAATACTTCAGCTCCAACTCATGCGCTTTCCCGTGATAGTACCTTGAGGGGTACACGCCAGGCTCTTCAATCAACAAATACTTCAGCTCCAACTCATGTGCTTTCCAGTGATAGTACCTTGAAGGGGTCCACGCCAGGCTCTTCACTCAACGAAATACTTCAGCTCCAACTCATGCGATTTCAAGTGATAGTACCTTGAGGGGTCCACACCAGGCTCTTCAATCAACGAAATACTCAGCTTCAAACTCATGCGCTTTCCCTGATAGTACCTTGAGGGGTACACGCCAGGCTCTTCAATCAAGAAATACTTCAGCTCAACTCATGTGCTTTCAAGTGATAGTACCTTGAGGGGTCCACGCCAGGCTCTTCAATCAACGAAATACTTCAGCTTCCAACTCACGCTTTCAAGTGATATTACCTTGAGGGGTCCATGCCAGGTTCTTCAATCAATGAAATACTCAGTTCCAACTCATGCGCTTACCCGTGATAATACCTTGAGGGGTATACGCCAGGCTCTTCAATCAACCAAATACTTCAGTTCCAACTTATGCGCTTTCCAGTGATAGTACCTTGAGGGGTCCATGACAGGCTCTTCACTCAACAAAATACTTCAGCTCCAACTCATGCGCTTTCAAGTGATAGTACCATGAATAGTCCACGCCAGGTTCTTCAATCAACAAATACTTCAGCTCCTACTTCAAGCCTTTCCAGTGATAGTACCTTGAGGGTTCCACACCAGGCTCTTCAATCAACAAATACTTCAGCTCCAATTTATGTGCTTTCCAGTGATAGTACCTTGAGGGGTACATGCCAGGCTCTTCAATCAACAAAATACTTCAGCTCCACTCATGCGCTTTCCAAGTGATAGTACCTTGAGGGGTCCACACCAGGCTCTTCAATCAACGAAATACTCAGCTCCAACTCATGCGCTTTCCCGTGATAGTACCTTGAGGGGTACAGGCCAGGCTCTTCAATCAACAAATACTTCAGCTCCAACTCATGTGCTTTCCAGTGATAGTACCTTGAGGGGTCCATGCCAGGCTCTTCAATCAATGAAATACTTCAGCTCCAACTCATGCGCTTTCCCGTGATAACCTTGAGGGGTACACGCCAGGCTTCTTCAATCAACCAAATACTTCAGTCCTACTTATGCGCTTCCCAGTGGTAGTACCTAGAGGGTCCATGCCAGGCTCTTCACTCAACAAAATACTTCAGCTCCAACTCATGCGCTTTCAAGTGATAGTACCTTGAAGGTCCACGCCAGGCTCTTCAGTCACCGAAATACTTCAGCTCCAACTCATGCGTTTTCCTGTGATAGTACCTTGAGGGATACACGCCAGGCTCTTCAATCAACAGAATACTTCAGCTCCTACTCAAGCGCTTTCCCGTGATAGTATCTTGAGGGGTCCACACCAGGCTCTTCAATCAACAAAATACTTCAGCTCCAACTCGTGCGCTTTCCAGTGATAGTACCTTGAGGGGTCCCCGCCAGGCTCTTCAATCAACAGAATACTTCGGCTCCAACTCATGCGCTTTCCAGTGATAGTACCTTGAGGGGTCCATGCCAGGCTCTTCAATCAACAAAATACTTCAGCTCCAACTATGCGCTTTCCAGTGATAGTACCTTGAGGGGTCCACACCAGGCTCTTCAATCAACAAATACTTCAGCTCCTACTCATGCGCTTTCCAGTGATAGTACCTTGAGGGGTCCACACCAGGCTCTTCAATCAACAAAATACTTCAGCTCCAACTCGTGTGCTTTCCAGTGATAGTACCTTGAGGGGCCACACCAGGCTCTTCAATCAATGAAATACTTCAGCTCCACTCATGCACTTTCAGTGATAATACCTTGAGGGGTCCACGCCGGCTCTTCAATCACGAAATACTTCAGCTCCAACTCATGCGCTTCCCAGTGATAGTACCTGAGGGGTCCACGCCAGGCTCTTCAATCAACAATATACTTCAGCTCCAACTCATGCGCTTTCCAGTGATAGTACCTTGAGGGGTCCACGCCAGGCTCTTCAATCAACAAATACTTCAACTCCAACTCATGCGCTTTCCAGTAATACTAGCTTGAGGGGTCCACGCTAGGCTGTTCAATCAACGAAATACTTCAGCTCTATTCATGCGCTTTCCCGTGATAGTACCTTGAGGGGTTCCACGCCAGGCTCTTCAATCAACAAATACTTCAGCTCCAACTCATGCGCTTTCCAGTGATAGTACCTTGAGGGGTCACGCCAGGCTCTTCAATCAACGAAATACTTCAGCTCCTAATCATGCACTTTCCAGTGATAGTACCTTGAGGGGTCCACACCAGGCTCTTCAATCAACAAATACTTCAGCTCCAACTCATGCGCTTTCCAGTGATAGTACCTTGAGGGGTCCACGCCAGGCTCTTCAATCAACGAATACTTCAGCTCCAACTCATGCGCTTTCCAGTGATAGTACCTTGAGGGGTCCACACAGGCTCTTCAATCAACAAATACTTCAGCTCCAACTTATGCGCTTTCCAGTGATAGTACCTTGAGGGTCCACGCCAGGCTCTTCAATCAACGAAATACTTCAGCTCCTACTCATGCGCTTTCCAGTGATAGTACCTTGAGGGTTCCACACCAGGCTCTTCAATCAACAAATACTTCAGCTCCAACTCATGTGCTTTCCAGTGATAGTACCTTGAGGGGTCCACGCCAGGCTCTTCAATCAACAGAAATACTTCAGCTCTAAACTCATGCGCTTTCAAGTGATAGTACCTTGAGGGGTCCACGCCAGGCTCTTCACAACGAAATACTTCAGCTTCAACTCACGCACTTTCAAGTGATAGTACCTTGAGGGGTCCATGCCAGGTTCTTCAATCAATGAAATACTTCAGCTCCAACTCATGCGCTTTCCAGTGATAGTACCTTGAGGGGTCCATGCAGGCTCTTCAATCAACAAATACTTCAGCTCCAACTCATGCGCTTTCAGTGATAGTACCTTGAGGGGTCCACGCCAGGTTCTTCAATCAACGAAATACTTCAGCTCCAACTCATGCGCTTTCCCGTGATAGTACCTTGAGGGGTCCACGCCAGGCTCTTCACTCAAGAAATACTTCAGCTCCAACTCATGCGCTTTCCAGTGATAGTACCTTGAGGGGCCCGCACCAGGCTCTTCAATCAAGAAATACTTCAGCTCCTACTCATGCGCTTTCCAGTGATAGTACCTTGAGGGGTCCACGCCAGGCTCTTCAATCAACAAATACTTCAGCTCCAACTTCATGCTTTCCAGTGATAGTACCTTGAGGGGTCCACACCAGGCTCTTCAATCAACGAAATACTTCAGCTCCAACTCATGCGCTTTCCCTGATAGTACCTTGAGGGGTACACGCCAGGCTCTTCAATCAACGAAATACTTCAGCTACAATTCTTGTGCTTTCAAGTGATAGTACCTTGAGGGGTCCACGCCAGGCTCTTCACTCAATGAAATACTTCAGCTTCAACTCACGCACTTTCAAGTGATAGTACCTTGAGGGGTCCATGCCAGGTTCTTCAATCAACCAAATACTTCAGCTTCCAACTTATGCGCTTTCCTGTGATAGT
>NC_090748.1:34067722-34072722 GCF_036898095.1 Palaemon carinicauda
TTCTTGAGGAAGCCGACTGTGACAGGTTGTAAGAGAGCGATATTATTATTACTATTATTATTATTATTATTATTATTATTATTATTATTATTATTATTATTATTACCCTACTACCCTAGTTGGAAAAGCAAGATGGTATAAGCCTAAGGGCTCCAACAGTGAAAAATAGCCCAGTGAGGAAAGGAAATAAGGAAACAAATAAATGAGGAGAATAAATTAACATTAAATCATTCTAAAAACAGTAACAACGTCAAAACAGTTATGCCCTATATAAACTATTAACAACGTCAAAAACAGATGTCATATAAAAACTATAAAAAGACTCATGTCAGCCTGGTCAACATAAAAACATTTGCTCCAACTTTGAACTTTTCAAGTTCTACTGATTTAATTACCCGATTAGGAAGATCATTCCACAACTTGGTAACAGCTGGAATAAAACTTCTAGAATACTGTGTCGTATTGAGCCTCATGATGGAGAAGGCCTGGCTATTAGAATTAACAGCCTGCCTAGTATTAGGAACAGGATAGAATTGTCCAGGGAGATCTGAATGTAAAGGATGGTCCGAGTTATGAAAAATCTTATGCAACATGCATAATGGTCCTTTCTCTAATAGGAAGGAGGCCTTTTGGTCCTCAAATTGCTGTTGAGAGAGCTGAAAAAGCTTGGCTATACGAGTGGCTGGCAAGGGTGAGTACTGCTCCAGGAGGAATTGTTTTAGGGCATCATACTTTATGAGGGCATCCCCTTGCTCACAAAGCCAATCCCAGATTTCCGGGACAGTGTCCCTAGGATATCACCGCGAGGACATAGTCTGCTTTGTTGCTTGACAAGTCACGTCCTTGATGCAAACCCCAACTTTGGTTTGCTGGAATAAAGCAAATGCTTCTCCGCTAGCGAAGCGTGGCAGTTTTATGGAGGAGTCGTGTGTTGAAGAGTCAAGTTTGGTGGGCATCATTGTAAGAGGTACCCCGAATGGGTGGACGAAAAAGGAAGTGTGAAGTAGTCTCTCCAGTGGTAACCAATATTGATTGTCAGCTGTTATCGGAGAAACAAAGTTAAAAAAGAAAACAGACAGTTGATAGCAACAAGGACACAAAATGCTAACTGTATAAAACATGTGATAGCAAGCTTAAAAAAGTTTCTATTACCATTGCGGAGGAGAGCGTGAGTGTAAGTGCTTGTGCGGGCTTGGAGAGACATTTAAGTAAGATAACAGCTTTACCCGAGAGAGAAGTGTTGTTTCCCCAGACACTTATGAGCATATCAATGACCCTGTGTTACCCTCTTCGGAGGAACCAAGGTCGTTGTTAATAACATGACAATTGGCCCCATTTGATTTTAGAGGGCTTATCGGAAATAAAAGAGAACAGAGCTGATATTACGATAGGTAATTGGTTAAATAAAAGAGTTGTGGTAGGAAGCTGTTTTGTGTGTGAATTACTTATGTGAAATTACAAATAATAGGATGCTTGGAGCCACAACTCCAGCCCGCACACACGAACACACTCAGAATTTGATTATGCAAGCACGAAAACTATGTCCATCAGATTATCGTCCTGTAGTTAGTGACATTGTCAATAATTATTCCGAAATAATTGCAATTGGAGATGAGCAACCAGGGAGGATTGATCAATTTCCCTTTAGCATTGAAACTGGGCAGGCAGAGCCGATTAGGTCAAGGCCTTATAAGTTACTCATTCATTTCCAGAGAGAAATAGAAAGGGAAATTAATAAATTAAGGGAATAAGGGATAATAGAGGAGAGCGAGTCCCCCTGGGCTTCTCTAATTGTATCTGTTAGGAAAAAGGATGGCTCGGTAAAATTGTGTGTTGATTACAGGAAGTTGAATCCAGTGACTAAGGATAATGCATTTCCATTGCCCTCGATCGAAGAGTTACTTGTGAAGGTACGGGATATCAAATATTTTAGAACTGTGGATTTAAAATCGGGATACTATAAAATACCCATTCAGGAAGGCTGTATATGTAAAATGGTATTTATAGCTAATGACCAAGTATTTCAGTTTAATTTTCTTCCTTTCGCTGTTAAAAAATTCTCCCAGTCATTTCTCTAGAGTAATGATGGCAGTTTTGTCTCCCTTAATTAGCCATAATGTTCTTTTTTATTTATAGAGTATCATAATTACAGGAAAAATGGCAGAAAAACATAATAAAAATATTCGTAAAGTTTTAGAAGCATTGCAATGTAATGGTATGAAAATACATTTGTTAAAGTGTAAATTTTTCTGTAAACAGGTCGAATTTTTAGGTCACAAAATAGCCCCAGAAGATACCCAATCCTGCCCCAGTAAAGTAGCGGCTATTAGAGATTTTCCCAGGCCACGTAACCTTAAGGAAGTAGCTGGGTTCCTTGGGCTGGCTCGCCATTACTGTAAATTCATACGAGGTTTTGGACAGATAGTGAGATACTTAAATGCTTTAAAGAAACAAAAAGGAATAAATTTGGGAATGGAAGAAGAAAGCGCCTTCAACCATTTGGAAGCTGCTTTAACTTGCAATGAATTACTTGCATATCTTAGATTTGATCGCCCGTTTTTAGTGACAACAGATGTGAGTAGCGTAGCTACTGGTGGCGTAGTTTCTCAATGAAATGATAAAGGCAGAGAGCGACCCATTTGTTTTGCTTCCCGGGCATTAAAATGGGGCAGAAATGAATTATGGTACATTCGATCGTGAGGCTTTGACCATTCTTTGGGTTCTAGAGAGGCATCGGTTCTTTTTATTAGGTCAGTCGATTGAGTTCCAAAGTGATCATCGCTCCTTACGTGATTTGTACTATAAAAATTATTTGACCTCTCATCAAGCGAGATGGATTGAGAGATTGTTAGAGTTTAATATAAAGGGTTTCCACCACATAGAAGGTAAAGCTAATAAGGTAGCTGATGCTCTCTCTAGAGGTGCAGTAATAGGAGTAACAACTAGGGCACAAAAGAGGAACGAAGAACGTAACCAAAATATTGACAACCCCCATCAAAATAGAGAAAATAGAGAACGGGATGTGAATTCTCCCGATGATCATTCAGAATACGGGAGAGGAGAGAGAGGAGATAGAGGAGAGAGAGAGAGAGAAGGAGAGAGTTGCAGATATTAGGGAGAGAGAGAGAGATATGAACGGTGAAGGTTAATATATGTGGTTGGCCGAACACATGACCAGGGGTGTCCAGAATGAATGCCCTGATGATGCAGGTTTGATTGACTTGGGAGGTTGGGACATAAAAGAAGTCCGAGAGGGACAGAAAAAAGAGGAATGGATGGAAAGAGTGTGAACAGTGATTAAAGGGGAATCAGACAGTTATCCGTCATTTCTGAATGTGCCTCGTGAACATTTTTTCATAGAAAATTATATCTTATATTGTGCTTACGAGAAGAGGGGAGGGGAATTTTGTGCACGGGTAGTTCTTCCTCCCTCTTTAATTAATCGAGCCATCCCCAATTTACATGCAAGTCCGTATGCAGGGCCTTTAGGAATTGATAAAAACATTAAGGAGAGAACGTGAATCCTTATTTTGGTTAGGAATGAAAAAAATCTATGGAGAATTATATAAAAGGTAACTGTTTCAAAGAACATAAAAACACTGTACTGGAAGCCAGAAAGTGGCCTGTGATTCCTATTAAATTTCATGGAGTGCATATGAATGTGTTAGGACCATTTCCTACTGGTTTAACACATCATAAGTATATATGTGTATTTGTGGATGCATTTACTCGGTACACTCATACTTACGCAATGTGTGATAAATCGGCAAATTCATTAGCCCAGGCGCTGTGCTCTTTCATTACTAGGTTTTGTTGCCCGAAAATTTTGATAAGTGATAATGGTCTCGAGTTTATAAATAAGGTGGTGAAATCGGTCACGGACTTGATGAAAATTGAACACTTTTCAGTGACCGCATATAGGCCTTCAGCAAATGGCATGGTGGAATCGCATAATAGGGAAGTAGTGCGAATTTTACGTTGCTTAGTGACTGCTGACCCCCTTCATTGGCACACCATGCTCCCTACAGCTGAGCTAGCTCTGAACATTGCATTTAATGCTTTGCTCAGGGACATGCCTTTCTTTTCAGTGTATGGACAGGATCTTGTGTTACCATATACGGTACTCATTAATTTGCAACAATTGCCAAATTAATTAATTGAGTAATACCGTGTATATTTATTAAATCTATTGAGGAGAGTAATGAACATCACTGAAAGGTTTTTGAAAAGAGCTAATGAAGAACACAGCTCAAAGTATGATGGCCGGTTCAAAACCGCACCGGTAAAGGTATTTGTGGGCGATCGTGTGTATTTACAACCTAGGAAACACAAACTAGAGCCAGTGTATTTGAGTCCATACCGAGTAAATATTGTTAAATCTAACACAGTTGTGATACAAAACGTTATTAATGGCGCTGTGTCTGAACATCATCAGGCACACACGCATGTGATGCCTGAAGAGGTAGTTTTCAAAGTGTTCCTCCTTACCCCTGCATATGTGACATTCCTCGAGTTGACGAGTAGAATTTTTTTTTCCCTTTGCTGTTGTTGTTGTTTGAACAGAACTCATTTCTTCTTTTGACGTTTTAAATAAACTTAATGATAAAAATGTGTATCTTATGTTGATGCTTAATGTATACATAAAATGTTATGGTAATTTTGCTGAGTGTGGCAATGCGTATAACATTGCTGAGTGAACCTAAAAACAATCGGAGGTTAAATAGGTCAGATCAGATCCGTCAGGCGATTGCTGTATTATTCATGTATTTATATGATTCCTGGTTGCTGAGGCCGGGGCAGTTCCCGAATGGCAAGAGGCTGCGGGATTAAAGTTCAGCCTTGAAGATAGGCGGTGTCAGAGAATGTATAGATATGAATACCTTATACTTAATATTATAAGGGAAGGGCAGGAAGATGAATGATTTTCTTGGGAAAACAGCAAGTGGCCACTGGTTGATAGTTGCAAGTGCAAATGTAGTAGCGATTTAAATAAATGTCGA
>NC_090748.1:34091017-34103517 GCF_036898095.1 Palaemon carinicauda
TTTAATCCCGCAGCCTCTTGCCATTCGGGAACTGCCCCGGCCTCAGCAACCAGGAATCATATAAATACATGAATAATACAGCAATCGCCTGACGGATCTGACCTGACCTATTTAACCTCTTATTGTTTTTAGGTTCACTCAGCAATGTTATACGCAATGCCACACTCAGCAAAATTACCATAACATTTAATGTATACATTAAGCATCAACATAAGATACACATTTTTATCATTAAGTTTATTTAAAACACGTCAAAAGTAGAAATGATTTCTGTTCAAACAACAACAACAGCCAAGGGAAAAAAAATTTCTACTCGTCAACTCGAGGAATGTCACATATGCAGGGGTAAGGAGGAACACTTTTGAAAACTACCTCTTCAGGCACCACATGCGTGTGTGCCTGATGATGTTCAGACACTGCGCCATTAATAAGGTTTTGTATCACAACTGTGTTAGATTTAACCATATTCACTCGGTATGGACCCAAATACACTGGCTCTAGTTTGTGTTTCCTAGGTTGTAAATACACACGATCGCCGACAAATACCTTTACCGGTGCGGTTTTGAACCGGCCATCATACTTTGAGCTGTGTTCTTCATTAGCTCTTTTCAAAAACCTTTCAGTGATGTTCATTATTCTCCTCAATAGATTTAATAAATATACACGGTATTACTCAATTGAATAATTTGGCAATTGTTGCAAATTAATGAGTACCGTATATGGTAACACAAGATCCTGTCCATACACTGAAAAGAAAGGCATGTCCCTGAGCAAAGCATTATATGCAATGTTCAGAGCTAGCTCAGCTGTAGGGAGCATGGCGTGCCAATGAAGGGGGTCAGCAGCCACTAAGCAACGTAAAATTCACACTACTTCCCTATTATGCGATTCCACCATGCCATTTGCTGAAGGCCTATATGCGGTCACTGAAAAGTGTTCAATTTTCATCAAGTCCGTGACCGATTTCACCACCTTATTTATAAACTCGAGACCATTATCACTTATCAAAATTTTCGGGCAACAAAACCTAGTAATGAAAGAGCACAGCGCCTGGGCCAATGAATTTGCCGATTTATCACACATTGCGTAAGTATGAGTGTACCGAGTAAATGCACCCATAAATACACATATATACTTATGATGTGTTAAACCAGTAGGAAATGGTCCTACCACATCCATATGTACTCCATGAAATTTAATAGGAATCACAGGCCCCTTTCTGGCTTCCGGTACAGTGTTTTTATGTTCTTTGAAACAGTTACAAGCATGACATGCATTTTTATAATTCGCTATTGATTTTTTCCTTCCTAACCAAAAGAAGGATTCACGTGCTCTCCTTAATGTTCTATCAATCCCTAAATGCCTTGCATACGGACTTGCATGTAAATTGTGGATGGCTCGATTAATTAAAGAGGGAGGAAGAACTACCTGTGCACAAAATTCCCCTCCCCTCCTCTCGTAAGCACAATATAAGATATCATTTTCTATGAAAAAATTCTCACAAGGCACATTCAGAAATGACGGATAACTGTCTGATTCTCCTTTAATCACTGTTCACACTCTTTCCATCCATTCCTCTTTTTTCTGTCCCTCTCGGACTTCTTTTATGTCCCAACCTCCCAAGTCAATCAAACCTGCATCATCAGGGCATTCATTCTGGACACCCATGGTCATGTCTTCGGCCAACCACATATATTCACCTTCACCGTTCATATCTCTCTCTCTCTCTCCCTAATATCTGCAACTCTATCCTCTCTCTCTCTCTCTCTCTCTCTCTCTCTCTCTCTCTCTCTCTCTCTCTCTCTCTCTCTCTCTCCTCTATCTCCTCTCTCTCCTCTCCTGTATTCTGAATGGTCATCGGGAGAATTCACATCCCGTTCTCTATTTTCTCTATTTTGATGTGGGTTGTCAATATATTGGTTACGTTCTTCGTTCCTCTTTTGTGCCCTAGTTGTTACTCCTATTACTTCACCTCTAGAGAGAGCATCAGCTACCTTATTAGCTTTACCTTCTATGTGGTGGAAACCCTTTATATTAAACTCTAACAATCTCTCAATCCATCTCGCTTGATGAGAGGTCAAATAATTTTTATAATACAAATCACGTAAGGGGCGATGATCACTTTGGAACTCAATCGACTGACCTAATAAAAAGAACCGATGCCTCTCTAGAACCCAAAGAATTATCAAAGCCTCACGATCGAATGTACCATAATTCATTTCTGCCCCATTTTAATGCCCGGGAAGCAAAACAAATGGGTCGCTCTCTGCCTTTATCATCTCATTGAGAAACTACGCCACCAGTAGCTATGCTACTCACATCTGTTGTCACTAAAAACGGGCGATCAAATCTAAGATATGCAAGTAATTCATTGAAAGTTAAAGCAGCTTCCAAATGGTTGAAGGCGCTTTCTTCTTCCATTCCCAAATTTATTCTTTTTTGTTTCTTTAAAGCATTTAAGGGTCTCGCTATCTCTCCAAAACCTCGTATGAATTTACGGTAATGCCGAGCCAGCCCAAGGAACCCAGCTACTTCCTTAAGGTTACGTGGCCTGGGAAAATCTCTAATAGCCGATACTTTACTGGGGCAGGGTTGGGTATCTTCTTGGGCTATTATGTGACCTAAAAATTCGACCTGTTTACAGAAAAATTTACACTTTAACAAATGTATTTTCATTACATTGCAATGCTTCTAAAACTTTACGGATATTTTTATTATGCTCTTTTGCCATTTTTCCTGTAATTATGATACTCTATAAATAAAAAAGAACATTATGGCTAATTAAGGGAGACAAAACCGCCATCATTACTCTAGAGAAATGACTGGGAGAATTTTTAACAGCGAAAGGAAGAAAATTAAACTGAAATAGTTGATCATTAGCTATAAATACCATTTTACATATACAGCCTTCCTGAATGGGTATTTGATAGTATCCCGATTTTAGATCAACAGTTCTAAAATATTTGATATCCCGTACCTTCACAAGTAACTCTTCGATCGAGGGCAATGGAAATGCATTATCCTTAGTCACTGGATTCAACTTCCTGTAATCAACACACAATTTTACCGAGCCATCCTTTTTCCTAATAGATACAATTAGAGAAGCCCAGGGGGACTCGCTCTCCTCTATTATCCCTTATTCCCTTAATTTATTAATTTCCCTTTCTATTTCTCCCTGGAAATGAATGAGTAACTTATAAGGCCTTGACCTAATCGTCTCTGCCTGCCCAGTTTCAATGCTAAAGGCAAATCGAACAATCCTCCCTGGTTGCTCATCTCCAATTGCAATTATTTCGGAATAATTATTGACAATGTCACTAACTACAGGATGATAATCTGATGGACATAGTTTTCGTGCTTGCATAATCAAATTCTGAGTGTGTTCGTGTGTGCGGGCTGGAGTTGTGGCTCCGAACATCCTATTATTTGGAATTTCACATAACTAATTCACACACAAAACAGCTTCCTACCACAACTCTTTTATTTAACCAATTACCTATCGTTATATCAGCTCTGTTCTCTTTTATTTCCGATAAGCCCTCTAAAATCAAATGGGGCCAATTGTCATGGTATTAACAACGACCTTGGTTCCTCCCGGAAGAGGGTAACACAGGGTCATTGATATGCTCATAAGTGTCTGGGGAAACAACACTTCTCTCTCGGGTAAAGCTGTTATCTTACTTAAATGTCTCTCCAAGCCCGCACAAGCACTTACACTCACGCTCTCCTCCGCACTGGTAATAGAAACTTTTTTAAGCTTGCTATCACATGTTTTATTCAGTTAGCATTTTGTGTCCTTGTTGCTATCAACTGTCTGTTTTCTTTTTTAACTTTGTTTCTCCGATAACAGCTGACAATCAATATTGGTTTCCACTGGAGAGACTACTTCACACTTTCTTTTTCGTCCACCCATTCGGGGTACCTCTTACATTGATGCCCACCAAACTTGACTCTTCAACACACGACTCCTCCATAAAACTGCCACGCTTTGCCAGCGGAGAAGCATTTGCTTTATTCCAGCACACCAAAGTTGGGGTTTGCATCAAGGACGTGACTTATCAAGCAACAAAGCAGACTATGTCCTCGCGGTGATCTCCTAGGGACACTTTCCCGGAAATCTGGGATTGGCTTTGTGAGCAAGGGGATGCCCTCATAAAGTATGATGCCCTAAAACAATTCCTCCTGGAGCAGTACTCACCCTTGCCAGCCACTCGTATAGCCAAGCTTCTTCAGCTCTCTCAACAGCCATTTGAGGACCAAAAGGCCGCCTTCCTATCAGAGAAATGACTATTATGCATGTTGCATAAAATTTTTCATAACTCTGACCATCCTTTACATTCAGATCTCCCTGGACAATTCTATCCTGTTCCTAATACTAGGCTGGCAGTTAATTCTAATAGCCAGGCCTTCTCCATCATGAGGCTCAATACGACACAGTATTCTAGAAGTTTTATTCCAGCTGTTACCAAGTTGTGGAATGATCTTCCTAATCGGGTAATTAACTCAGTAGAACTTGAAAAGTTCAAAGTTGGAGCAAATGTTTTTATGTTGACCAGGCTGACTTGAGTCTTTTTATAGTTTTTATATGACATCTGTTTTTGACGTTGTTAATAGTTTATATAGGGCATATCTGTTTTGACGTTGTTACTGTTTTTAGAATGATTAAATGTTAATTTCTTCTCCTCATTTATTTGTTTCCTTATTTCCTTTCCTCACTGGGCTATTTTTCACTGTTGGAGCCCTTAGGCTTATACCATCTTGCTTGTCCAACTAGGGTAGTAGGGTAATAATAATAATAATAATAATAATAATAATAATAATAATAATAATAATAATAATAATAATATCGCTCTCTTACAACCTGTCACAGTCGGCTTCCTCAAGAAGTGAACCTAATTTGTGCTCTTTAGGTATGAGGCCAACTTGAACCTTTATGCTCCGCCATTCTTGATATCGATATTTTGTCCATGAATGACTTGATGACCAAAGTCGATGCCCTTACAGACAGCAATTCACCACCTTTGAGACCTCCATCAACACCTCCACCCCTGACAAAGAGGACAGCTATTTATCATCAATAGAATATGACGTGAATGCAGTAGGACACAGATGGCCACACAGTGACATACTGGAGTGGTGGCAAAGCCACCCGTCACCCACATATGCTCAAGCCCCAATCAACGACCTCTACAGTTACCTATTGACGTCCATTGGCCGCAGTAAGGCTACGACCACTCCAGATTTGGGGCCGCTGTGAAGAAACGTGCGAAGTGATGTCAGTGGCCAAAAAACTTGTCAGTAAGCCATCACTTGTGGCAGTGGCCTCCCCTATCACTAATCTTTTCTTTTCACATGATGCAGATATGGGCTTGCATATTTTGGTAGACAATGGTGCTTGCCATTCTCTTCTATCAAGGCCACTCTCCAGGGCACAGCGTAGTTATTCTAAGCCTGTTGACGTCTGCGTGGTAACTACCAACGGATCTCCCCACCCAAGGGCATGAGACACACACACTATCGTTTATGAGCGCCAAATATAATTGGAAACTTTTCGTTGCTGATATCACATTGCCAATCTTCGATGCCTATTTCCTCTTCTATTTCCATCTGTTTGATGTTTCTCATCGACAGTTTGTCAACACACTCATAATCATTAACACATATTTAATCCGCCACTTCCGACCTCGTACTCCATATTAGCGCACCCATAGATACCAATGACCACCTCACATTGTACCTGGAAGTCCTTTGTACAGAACTTTGTCAAACGCCAACTGTTCGCGCCAAAAAACGGTATTTATCACCATATCAAGACCATGGGGACCTCTGTGTTTGCATGATTCCGGCGTCTGTCCCTAAATGAACGTACACCGAAATGAAAGAAATGGGCCTTTGCCACAAGGCCTCAAGTCAATGGTCATCACCCAAACATATTGTCTCGAAAATGGATGGCTCCTTGCACCCTTGTGAGGATTACATATGTCTGAACATGCATACGGAACCGAATCGCTACCCCTTCCCCAATATCTCTGAAAAGCAGGGCGCTGTATTTCACACGTATGTCTATTTTTAGGGGGAGGGAGCCATGTACTGCACGTGTTTCATACACGCTCGTATACTGTAGCGTTATTGCTTGTTTTTTTATCTGTCTTTCCCCCGCACTGATGATAAAATCCTGTTCAAGCTTGCTATCACATAGTTTATATTGTTTGAATTTTGTGTCATTCCTGCTCTCATGTGTATAAGAGCTCATTGTCTTGTTGCATAATTGCATTCATGTTGTCTCTCCGTTAACACATAACCACCACCTCGCATATTACATTTAGCTATTGGAGTACTAAAGTATCCAGAGATTTGTTCTATGCAACTGTGAAGATTTCGGTTACGTGACTTCCTACCTCTTTCTCCACAACTTAAATGAATTTAAGATCTCTGGCTTTTAATAAAAGCGTTTTAATGATTGAAATCTATAAAGTGAAATGCACCCACGTCTTTCATAGAACACCATAATTAGTGAAGGTCTATTGTCATTCTTGACAAACAAGAAATTCATAGTATTAATCCTTTTTATGAACGCATAGACTTCGAACAATAAAGTATATTGTGTAATTTGATATTAAGAGAGCGTGATTATACAAATTTAATTAAAACTCTTATCTCCATTGTTCTTTGTTAAAAACTGATTAATTATTCCAAGGAGGCATCATTAATGGACAAAATAACCTTCCTTGAAACAGGCGGAGAAAAAAATAAAAACTAATCATAGTGTTTTAGCTGCAATAGACGTCTTCCTTGAACACATCTTTGTCATCTCCAAGTTTCCCTATTTTGACCTTGTTTGTGTTGTTAGACCGTGAGCGGAAGGAATAAAAGCTGGCGAAGACAAAGCAGGTTATTAATGGAAGATTTCTTTGGAGGACATCTTTGAAGGTAAAGTATTACAGACTTTCTAGTCAAAGTATTGCAGTCTTTGAAGTCAAAGTATTACAGAAACGAGAATAATTGGAAGCTAACCCTTATAAACAAGACATCTTTTGTCATGCTAAGATGGCCCAAAAGTTCGCTTTCTGTAGACTTCACTACCATCATTTTGCCAATTCCTTTTCTGGGAAAAAGAATGTGTTAAGTTCGGCTGAACACATCTATAAATTCATTATTGTAATTTCATAACTACAAGAAAGGTGTTGAGAGCTCTTCAATGGAAGCCCATTATAATCTACAAAAAAAAAAGATGAAAACATAAATAGTCCAGTGACCGTAAAGGGAAAAAAAAATTAGACTAAATTTTATTCCAACAAGAAATTTTTCTTGCGCAATGTCTTCGTTTAGGCTCTTTCTAGCATAGAAAAGGAAGTTAGGAGGCTGTATGTCTCCAAATTAATTATAATAAAGCAATATATTCATGAGTAAATAAATGGTGAGAGAGAGAGAGAGAGAGAGAGAGAGAGAGAGAGAGAGAGAGAGAGAGAGAGAGAGAGAGTACTCGCCTCACCTCCTATCTCTATCTCTGTCCGTCTCTATAAATACATACATATGAATCTATCCGTATACAAGCACACACACACACACACACACACACACACATATATATATATATATATATATATATATATATATATATAGATAGATAGATAGATAGATAGATATGTATATATATATATATATATATATATATATATATATATATATATATATATACTATCTATCTATCTATCTATCTATCTACATATATATATATATATATATATATATATATATATATATATATATATATATATATATATATAATGTGTGTGTGTGTGTGTGTGTGTATGTGTGTGTGCATACATGTATGTGTTTACCAGAATAGCTACCCATTTATAAATAACATTAATTATGATCTCATATGAAACTATATTACAGATGGTCTGTAAAAATTTCAGACGCACAAATTGAAGAGAATTATGTAATTATATTCATTCATTTCCTAGTGTCATAATTGTAATGTTATGTGTGTGCTATGTCATTTCAAACAGGCACAACACTATTTTAACTCTCCAGTATTTAACCCAAACCCTGCCTCGTCAAGCTGCCTCATTTGGAATTATTATTATTTTTTTTTTTTTTTACTTTCTTTTATTACTGCATTCTCCCTCATTCTTTTCAACTTAAGGCTATCTTTTCTTCCGCAAACATGGTAGCTTGTTGGTAACGTTCTTGACTTGCGATTGCCATACTGGGATGGGAGTCCCGCTCAAAGTCGTTAGTTCCTTTGGTTTCTGTTACCTCACCATACTTATAAGCTAAGGATGGTGGCTTGGCGGGAGCCTATTGGTCTATCTGCTGAGTCATCAGCAGCCATTGCCTGGCCGTCCTTGGTCCTAGCATTGGTGGAAAGGAGGCTTTGGTGCTGATCATAGGTATATACGGTCAGTCTCTATGACATTATCCTGTTTGATAGTGCAATGTTAGTGTCCCTTTCCTCTGCCATTCATGAGTGGCCTTTAAACCTTTAAAAAGTGCAGCACCTTTATGAATTTCATCATATGATGCAAGTCGAGTTTCAGTAATCAATAAACACTTCGCTCAGTTTGTCAAAATAACTCAACTTGATAAATTGCGTCCGATTACGGTATCAAATCTATAATGGGAATATAATCCCTTTGCATGTTCATATCCGACATTATATTTACTTTCCAACGATATTCTCATTTAATAACAGGATACAAAACCCAAAACAACATTTCAAAACCGTAAAAGACCAAATTATGTATCTTTCAATTTTTTTTAGAGATTGAAATTATCTTGGGAATGAGAAGTTGTCGTCTTAAGAACTTTTATATAAAATTCAGGTTACTTAAATGACTAAATTCTTATCAAAGAACAGTTTTCTAGGTGAGTCCCTCTTGCATTCATCTTAATCAGTCTTTAATTCATTATTTATGGTGTTTAAAGGGGCCTGTTTTCAGTTCCAGTTTTATCAGAATAGATGCTCACCAGAACGTCAGCCGGGCAAGCCCAACAATTGCCCAACTCTCGGTCCTGGGCTGGGATCGATCTGCATTCATGCTAATGCTAGGCGAACTCGTTACCACTGTACTAGCCACTCTTTACTCACCTTGATTATTTTTTTTTTTTCTGGTTATTCTGTCTTCTGTTTTCGCACGAATCTTACATTACTTGTGAAGTTTATCTTCAAATTCTAGGCTAACCTGACATTCAGAGGTATTTTTAACATTTCTTTATGGAAGAGACGAACCTTTTAGTATGTTCCCTTACAATCAATGTTACTTAAAACTGAACTGAACATAAAGATCTATTTTTCCATTTAACCACATAATTAAAATTCAAATGCAAGTTCATTGACCTAACAACCTAAGTAGCCCTATATATTAGATTGCCTATTAGGATATCATGTGAAAGAGATTAAACAATTTGCAAATAAAAACAAAAATGGATTTAAGCAGTGTTTAAATTACAATTATTTCAAAATGCATTATAATTTCTTTTAGTATTAAGTATTATATTTGACAGTAACGTGTATATTCTACATAAACGGCTAAACTGAATACGTGCAGTACATATCAATTGCTGCTTTTGGTTAGTGATGTTTCTTATGTATATATACGATTCCTCCTTTTATGGGCATTCCACTCAACAAGATTATCCCATAACCCGAATCACATATAAACCTAGGAAAAAAAATCATCATCTACGGGCTGCAAGTGTGCAAGAGCCCATGTTGGCCTTAAAGGCCAGGCAGTATGAAACAACAACAAATGTCCTTTTAAGGTCATTCCACTTAACCAGGTATTCTCTTATCCTTCGGTGATCTTGAGGATCATACTCAAAGCATTCGCAGTCTCCCTTCACCAATTTTACCTCCATTTTCCAAATTGATCTCCGAGAAATGTGCGTTCGTTCATGTTGCTTTTAGGCGGAGTTTTACCTCTCGATCAACTCGTAGCTGTAGAATTTCATTGATTGAAGAGACTAGAGTGGACCCCTCAAGGTATTATCACTGGAAAGCTTATTTGTTGGAGCTGAAGTATTTCGTTGATTGAAGAGCCTGGTGTGGACCCCTCAAGGTACTATCAATGGAAAGCACATGAGCTGGAACTGAAGTATTTCGTTGATTGAAGAGCCTAGAGTGGACCCCTCAAGGTACTATCACTGGAAAGCGCATGAGTTGGAGCTGAAGTATTTCGTTGATTGAAGAGCCTGGCGTGGACCCCTCAAGGTACTATCAATGGAAAGCGCATGAGTTGGAGCTGAAGTATTCTGTTGATTGAAGAGCCTGGCGTGGACCCCTCAAGGTACTATCACTGGAAAGCGCATGAATTGAAGCTGAAGTATTTCGTTGATTGAAGAGCCTGGCGTGGACCCCTCAAGGTACTATCAATGGAAAACGCATGAGTTGGAGCTGAAGTATTCTGTTGATTGAAGAGCCTGGCGTGGACCCCTCAAGGTACTATCACTGGAAAGCGCACGAGTTGGAGCTAAAGTATTTTGTTGATTGAAGAGCCTGGTGTGGACCCCTTAAGATACTATCACGGGAAAGCGCATGAGTAGGAGCTGAAGTATTTCGTTGATTGAAGAGCCTGGCGTGTATCCCTCAAGGTACTGTCACGGGAAAGCACATGAGTTGGAGCTGAAGTATTTCGTTGATTGAAGAACCTGGCGTGTACCCCTCAAGGTATTATCACGGGAAAGCGCATGAATTGGAGCTGATGTATTCGGTTGATTGAATAGCCTGGCGTGTAAGCCTCAAGGTATTATCACGGGAAAGCGCATGAATTGGAGTTGAAGTATTTCATTGATTGAAGAACCTGGCATGGACCCCTAAAGGTAATATCACTTGAAAGTGCGTGAGTTGAAGCTGAAGTATTTCGTTGAGTGAAGAGCCTGGCGTGGACCCCTCAAGGTACTATCAATGGAAAGCGTATGAATTGGAGCTGAAGTATTTCGTTGATTGAAGATCCTGGCATGGACCCCTTAAGGTACTATCACTGAAAAGCGCATGAATTGAAGCTGAAGTATTTCGTTGATTGAAGAGCCTTGTGTAGACCCCTCAAGGTACTATCACTGGAAAGCGCACGAGTTGGAGCTGAAGTATTTTGTTGATTTAAGAGCCTGGTGTGGACCCCTTAAGATACTATCACGGGAAAGCGCATGAGTAGGAGCTGAAGTATTTCGTTGATTGAAGAGCCTGGCGTGTATCCCTCAAGGTACTATCACGGGAAAGCACATGAGTTGGAGCTGAAGTATTTCGTTGATTGAAGAACCTGGCGTGTACCCCTCAAGGTATTATCACGGGAAAGCGCATGAATTGGAGCTAAAGTATTCGGTTGATTGAAGAGCCTGGCATGTAACCCTCAAGGTATTATCACGGGAAAGCGCATGAATTGGAGTTGAAGTATTTCATTGATTGAAGAACCTGGCATGGACCCCTAAAGGTAATATACCTTGAAAGTGCGTGAGTTGAAGCTGAAGTATTTCGTTGAGTGAAGAGCCTGGCGTGGACCCCTCAAGGTACTATCACTTGAAAGCACATGAGTTGTAGCTGAAGTGTTTCGTTGATTGAAGAGCCTGGCGTGTACCCCTCAAGGTACTATAATGAGAAAGCGCATGAGTTGTAGCTGAAGTGTTTTGTTGATTGAAGAACCTGGCGTGTACCCCTCAAGGTATTATCACGGGAAAGCGCATGAATTGGAGCTAAAGTATTCGGTTGATTGAAGAGCCTGGCATGTAACCCTCAAGGTATTATCACGGGAAAGCGCATGAATTGGAGTTGAAGTATTTCGTTGATTGAAGAACCTGGCCTGGACCCCTCAAGGTACTATCGCTTGAAAGCCCATGAGTAGGAGTTTAAGTATTTCGTTGAGTGAAGAGCCTGGCGTGGACCCCTCAAGGTACTATCACTGGAGAGCGCATAAGTTGGAGCTGAAGTATTTTGTTGATTGAAGAGCCTGGTGTGGACCCCTCTAGGTAGTATTACTGGAAAGCTCATGAGTTGGAGCTGAAGTATTTTCTTGATTGAAGAGACTGGTATTGGCCCCTCAAGGTAATATCACTGGAAAGCGCATGAGTAGGAGCTGAAGTATTTTGTTGAGTGAAGAGCCTGGCGTGGACCCCTCAAGGTACTATCACTGGAAAGTGCATAATTTGTAGCTTAAGTATTTTGTTGATTGGAGAGCATGCTATGGACCCCTCAAGGTACTATCACTGGAAAGTGCATGAGTAGGAGCTGAATTATTTCGTTGAGTGAAGAGCCTGGCGTGAACCCCTCAAGGTACTATCACTGGAAAGTGCATAAGTTGGAGCTGAAGTATTTTGTTTATTGAAGAGCCTGGCGTAGAACCCTCAAGGTAATATCACGGGAAAGCGCATGAATAGGAGCTGGAGTATTTCGTTGATTGAACAGTTTAGCGTGGACCCCTCAAGCTAGTATTACTGGAAAGCGCATGAGTTGGAGTTGAAGTATTTTGCTGATTGAAGAGCCTGGCGTGGAACCCTCAAGG
>NC_090748.1:34124470-34131970 GCF_036898095.1 Palaemon carinicauda
CACTTCCCCCTCGGTATTGAAGAAACAATCAAGTTAATTAAACTAAGTGTGTCAAATAACGTTTTCTCTTTCAATGGAAATTTTTACAAAGAGAAATTTGGTTGTAGTATGGGCAGCCCGTTATCTACAATTTTAGCCAACCTCTACATGGAATACTTTGAAACAGAAATTTTAACAACAATTAAACCTACGAACATGGTTTGGCAGCGCTATGTTGATGACATTTTCACATATTGGGATGATAGCTGGGGAGATTTCAATATATTTTTCAATAATCTAAATTCCCTAGTCCCTAGCATAAAATTTAAAACTGAATGGGAAAAAGATGGAAAATTAGCTTTTTTGGACATACTAATTATAAGGGAATCGACGGGGTATAATTTGACTGTGTATAGAAAACCAACTATCTCTATTTCCTACATTCATTTCTTTAGTTATCACGACATTTCTGTAAAAATTGGAGTAGCTTGCAATCTATTTCTTAGAGGTTTGAGAATCTGTTCCCCAGCCTACCTAAATAAAGAATTTGAAATCATTCGTAAACAACTCGCCCAGCTATTTTACCCGACATATGTCATAGAATAGGCCATCAACAAAGCCAACACGATATATTATAAAGATCATGATGTTACTAACCAAAGAAATTTTCAAAATAAGATAAAACTCCCATATATAGAAGGTATTAAAAATATAACAAATAATATAAAAACTGAGAACCCCTTTGTTTTTTCATATCCCAAGACCATAGGAAGCGCCCTTATTAATGTTTATCAAAATAAAAGAGATATAGAATCCGGCGTTTATAAAGTACCATGTGGGGATTGTGAAAAAGTCTACGTTGGGCAAACGGGCCGTTCGCTATCTCAAAGATTATCCGAACACAAGAGATCTGTTAGATATGGCTATGAAAACTCGGGGATTTTCGTTCACATTAGGGATTTAGGGCACCAGATTAACTGGAGTGAGTCGTCTTTGCTTTTTAAGAGTACCTGTCCGTACAAAAGGAAAATCCTGGAATCAGCCATCATAAATCAATCAAACACAATGAACCTATCTGGCGGCCAATGGAAAGCTGACACAGTGGACAATACTTTTCTCAATCCTATCATTAAGAAGATAATCCACGGAGACCGACCACCAGATATGCATCAGAGGTCAAGACTTCCTCCGAGCGGCTCAACAATAAGAAGACGCACCTGGATGTAATTAAATTTGGCTAATCCTTCCAGCAATTATAATAACTATAGAACAATTGAACACACCCTTTTGCTTTCGTATATAAACCATCACTATCCACTGTATTCCTCATTTTTACTTTACATCCTGAAGAGGGTCGATGTTTATTGACCGAAATATAGTGTGATTTATTTATATTTCCTGTGTTTCTTTTATGGGCCTTTTTGAAAAAACATGTTAACCTGTTCGATTACAGTTATAAGCAAGACATATTAGCCCATCATGGAACCCCTTCGTTTTTTCCATATCTTCAGTTGGAATGCCGATATCAAGCTTATATTCAGACGTTATGAACGACTAGTGCAGGGACTTCACCGGAGGAAAAACCAGAAATGGTTTCTTGAAGAGTGTCTGCAGGAACAAGTTATACCAAAAATGTATGGATTTCACGCTGGACGTCAACATCGGACCCCTTTCCTAATTCCTCCAGGACATTTCTGCAAGAACGAATTAAGTCAGCAAATCATGACATCTATGTAACACAGAGGAATATAAGCGAATTGGGGGTATCTCTTCGTCTGCTATGCCAAGATGATGGTATGTACAGAGATCTTTCTTCATATGTACTGACTGGTGCTATTAATAGTAATGTGACTCAATCCGAGAAATTAAATAATAAATTAGAAAGACTCATACGAAATAGTACATGGAATAATTTAGGATTGGAAAATAACGTTTTGAATTTATCGAACCATCCACTCACAGTTGATGAGCAAACAGCTCTGAATCTAGGCATCTCTTTTGCTATGAAACCCGGACGGGAAAGTCATTTTGATTATGTGATGGCCTTTGATAAACATTTCTCTAAAAATAATATTGAAAAAGATGAAACTTGCCTAAAAGGAATCTTGTTAAATGCATTAGAACAAAATAACAGTAAACATCAGCTTCCCAGAAGGTTTCATAATGCAATTTTTTCATTAAACAAAACCGATAATATCATCATCACAAAATCGGATAAAGACGGAAAAATAGTTATTCATGATAAAGAGACGTATGTCAACAAAGTTCAACAGCTCTTAAACAATGACACTACATATGAAAAGCTAACAAAAGATCCCCGTAACTCTAATGCTCCTGAATTTCTCAAATCCGTAAGAAAAATCGGAAATAATAAGAAAGACATCGAGGTCTTAAAAAAGTTCAAAGCTAAGAACCCTTCGTTGCCATATTTTTACGGGCTCCCAAAAACTCACAAGGACGGTATCCCCTTACGCCCAATCGTCTCATGTAAAGGGCCATTTATATATAATATATCAAAATGGTTAGCAGACTTGCTGTCTCCCTTTCTAGGGAGCTTTTCTTCAGCTCATATTAAGCATGCAGAGGACTTCATCCAGAAATTCAATAGATTAAATATCGTGGTAAACAATGTAAAACTCTTGAGTCTTGATGTAGAATCCCTCATTTACAAAGGTCCCGATCAATGATGTACTAGGTTTCTTGAGGGAAAAATTAATCCCTTATGAAGTTCACTTCCCCCTCGATATTGAAAAAACAATCAAGTTAATTAAACTAAGTGTGTCAAATAACGTTTTCTCTTTCAATGGAAATTTTTACAAAGAGAAATTTGCTTGTAGCATGGGCAGCCCGTTATCTACAATTTTAGCCAACCTCTACATGGAATACTTTGAAACAGAAATTTTAACAACAATTAAACCTACGAACATGGTTTGGCAACGCTATGTTGATGACATTTTCACATATTGGGATGATAGCTGGGGAGATTTCAATATATTTTTCAATAATCTAAATTCCCTAGTCCCTAGCATAAAATTTAAAACTGAATGGGAAAAAGATAGAAAATTAGCTTTTTTGGATATACTAATTATAAGGGAATCGACGGGGTATAATTTGACTGTGTATAGAAAACCAACTATCTCTATTTCCTACATTCACTTCTTTAGTTATCACGACATTTCTGTAAAAATTGGAGTAGCTTGCAATCTATTTCTTAGAGGTTTGAGAATCTGTCCCCCAGCCTACCTAAATAAAGAATTTGAAATCATTCGTAAACAACTCGCCCAGCTATTCTACCCGACGTATGTCATAGAAAAGGCCATCAACAAAGCCAACACGATATATTATGAAGATCATGATGTTACTAACCAAAGAAATTTTCAAAATAAGATAAAACTCCCATATATAGAAGGTATTAAAAATATAACAAGTAATATAAAAACTGAGAACCCCTTTGTTTTTTCATATCCCAAGACCATAGGAAGCGCCCTTATTAATGTTTATCAAAATAAAAGAGATATAGAATCCGGCGTTTATAAAGTACCATGTGGGGATTGTGAAAAAGTCTACGTTGGGCAAACGGGCCGTTCGCTATCTCAAAGATTATCCGAACACAAAAGATCTGTTAGATATGGCTATGAAAACTCGGGGATTTTCGTTCACTTTAGGGATTTAGGGCACCAGATTAACTGGAGTGAGTCGTCTTTGCTTTTTAAGAGTACCTGTCCGTACAAAAAGAAAATCCTGGAATCAGCCATCATAAATCAATCAAACACAATGAACCTATCTGGCGGCCAATGGAAAGCTGACACAGTGGACAATACTCTTCTCAACCCTATCATTAAGAAGATAATCCACGGAGACCGACCACCAGATATGCATCAGAGGTCAAGACTTCCTCCGAGCGGCTCAACAATAAGAAGACGCACCTGGATGTAATTAAATTTGGCTAATCCTTCCAGCAATTATAACAACTATAGAACAATTGAACACACCCTTTTGCTTTCGTATATAAACCGTCACTATCCACTGTATTCCTCAATTTTACATTACATCCTGAAGAGGGTCGATGTTTATTGACCGAAATATAGTGTGATTTATTTATATTTCTTGTGTTTCTTTTATGAGCCTTTTTGAAAAAACATGTTAAACTGTTCGATTACAGTTATAAGCAAGACATATTAGCCCATCATGGAACCCCTTCGTTTTTTCCATATCTTCAGTTGGAATGCCGATATCAAGCATATATTCAGACGTTATGAACGACTAGTGCAGGGACTTCACCGGAGGAAAAACCAGAAATGGTTTCTTGAAGAGTGTCTGCAGGAACAAGTTATACCAAAAATGTATGGCTTTTCACGCTGGACGTCAACATCGGACCCCTTTCCTAATTCCTCCAGGACATTTCTGCAAGAACGAATTAAGTCAGCAAATCATGACATCTATGTAACACAGAGGAATATAAGCGAATTGGGGGTATCTCTTCGTCTGCTATGCCAAGATGATGGTATGTACAGAGATCTTTCTTCATATGTACTGACTGGTGCTATTAATAGTAATGTGACTCACTCCGAGAAATTAAATAATAAATTAGAAAGACTCATACGAAATAGTACATGGAATAATTTAGGATTGGAAAATAACGTTTTGAATTTATCGAACCATCCACTCACAGTTGATGAGCAAACAGCTCTGAATCTAGGCATCTCTTTTGCTATGAAACCCTGACGGGAAAGTCATTTTGATTATGTGGTGGCCTTTGATAAACTTTTCTCTAAAAACAATTTTGAAAAAGATGAAACTTGCCTAAAAGGAATCTTGTTAAATGCATTAGAACAAAATAACAGTAAAAATCCGCTTCCCAGAAGGTTTCATAATGCAATTTTTTCATTAAACAAAACCGATAATATCATCATCACAAAATCGGATAAAGACGGAAAAATAGTTATTCTTGATAAAGAGACGTATGTCAACAAAGTTCAACAGCTCTTAAACGATGACACTACATATGGAAAGCTAACAAAAGATCCCCATAACTCTATTGCTCCTGAATTTTTCAAATCCGTAAGAAAAATCGGAAATAATAAGAAAGACATCGAGGTCTTAGAAAAGTTCAAAGTTAAGAACCCTTCGTTGCCATATTTTTACGGGCTCCCAAAAACTCACAAGGACGGTATCCCCTTACGCCCAATCGTCTCATGTAAAGGGTCATTTATATATAATATATCAAAATGGTTAGCAGACTTGCTGTCTCCCTTTCTAGGGAGCTTTTCTTCAGCTCATATTAAGCATGCAGAGGACTTCATCCAGAAATTCAATAGATCAAATATCCCGGTAAACAATGTAAAACTCTTGAGTCTTGACGTAGAATCCCTCATTTACAAAGGTCCCGATCAATGATGTACTAGGTTTCTTGAGGGAAAAATTAATCCCTTATGAAGATCACTTCCCCCTCGGTATTGAAGAAACAATCAAGTTAATTAAACTAAGTGTGTCAAATAACGTTTTCTCTTTCAATGGAAATTTTTACAAAGAGAAATTTGGTTGTAGTATGGGCAGCCCGTTATCTACAATTTTAGCCAACCTCTACATGGAATACTTTGAAACAGAAATTTTAACAACAATTAAACCTACGAACATGGTTTGGCAACGCTATGTTGATGACATTTTCACATATTGGGATGATAGCTGGGGAGATTTCAATATATTTTTCAATAATCTAAATTCCCTAGTCCCTAGCATAAAATTTAAAACTGAATGGGAAAAAGATAGAAAATTAGCTTTTTTGGATATACTAATTATAAGGGAATCGACGTGGTATAATTTGACTGCGTAAAGAAAACCAACTATCTCTATTTCCTACATTAATTTCTTTAGTTATCACGACATTTCTGTAAAAATTGGAGTAGCTTGCAATCTATTTCTTAGAGGTTTGAGAATCTGTCCCCCAGCCTACCTAAATAAAGAATTTGAAATCATTCGTAAACAACTCGCCCAGCTATTCTACCCGACGTATGTCATAGAAAAGGCCATCAACAAAGCCAACACGATATATTATAAAGATCATGATGTTACTAACCAAAGAAATTTTAAAAATAAGATAAAACTCCCATATATAGAAGGTATTAAAAATATAACAAATAATATGAAAACTGAGAACCCATTTGTTTTTTCATATCCCAAGACCATAGGAAGTGCCCTTATTAATGTTTATCAAAATAAAAGAGATATAGAATCCGGCGTTTATAAAGTACCATGTGGGGATTGTGATAAAGTCTACGTTGGGCAAAAGGGCCGTTCGCTATCTTAAAGATTATCCGAACACAAAAGATCTGTTAGATATGGCTATGAAAACTCGGGGATTTTCGTTCACTTTAGGGATTTAGGGCACCAGATTAACTGGAGTAAGTCGTCTTTGCTTTTTAAGAGTACCTGTCCGTACAAAAGGAAAATCCTGGAATCAGCCATCATAAATCAATCAAACACAATGAACCTATCTGGCGGCCAATGGAAAGCTGACACAGTGGACAATACTCTTCTCAACCCTATCATTAAGAAGATAATCCACGGAGACCGACCACCAGATATGCATCAGAGGTCAAGACTTCCTCCGAGCGGCTCAACAATAAGAAGACGCACCTGGATGTAATTAAATTTGGCTAATCCTTCCAGCAATTATAACAACTATAGAACAATTGAACACACCCTTTTGCTTTCGTATATAAACCGTCACTATCCGCTGTATTCCTCATTTTTACTTTACATCCTGAAGAGGGTCGATGTTTATTGACCGAAATATAGTGTGATTTATTTATATTTCCTGTGTTTGTTTTATGGGCCTTTTTGAAAAAACATGTTAAACTGTTCGATTACAGTTATAAGCAAGACATATTACCCCATCATGGAACCCCTTCGTTTTTTCCATATCTTCAGTTGGAATGCCGATATCAAGCATATATTCAGACGTTATGAACGACTAGTGTAGGGACTTCACCGGAGGAAAAACCAGAAATGGTTTCTTGAAGAGTGTCTGCAGGAACAAGTTATACCAAAAATGTATGGCTTTTCACGCAGGACGTCAACATCGGACCCATTTCCTAATTCCTCCAGGACATTTCTGCAAGAACGAATTAAGTCAGCAAATCATGACATCTATGTAACACAGAGGAATATAAGCGAATTGGGGGTATCTCTTCGTCTGCTATGCCAAGATGATGGTATGTACAGAGATCTTTCTTCATATGTACTGACTGGTGCTATTAATAGTAATGTGACTCACTCCGAGAAATTAAATAATAAATTAGAAAGACTCATATGAAATAGTACATGGAATAATTTAGGATTGGAAAATAACGTTTTGAATTTATCGAACCATCCACTCACAGTTGATGAGCAAACAGCTCTGAATCTAGGCATCTCTTTTGCTATGAAACCCGGACGGTAAAGTCATTTTGATTATGTGGTGGCCTTTGATAAACATTTCTCTAAAAACAATTTTGAAAAGGATGAAACTTGCCTAAAAGA
>NC_090748.1:34136970-34139470 GCF_036898095.1 Palaemon carinicauda
GAATTTACACTCACAATTTTTTTTTTTTTCAAATTGCATTATTTTACTTTTTAACACCGCCATTTCCACTATTGTTAGTAATATCATTACTATTATCAAATTTACTATTATTACTTTTACTGATATTAATATCATTATTATTTTTTTTCATTACTACTATTATTGTTAATATTATTTTTATTATTCCTATTTCTGTATTGTAATTACAACAATTATTTCCTTGTTTATATTTTTACAACTATTTCCATTTTTCACCGTAACGAAATATTTTCATTTTTGTATTTTTAAGCATATTGTTACTAAACTATTAATTACTAATTTTAACTGTGGTTACGTCTCATGAACACAAATCCTGTATATCACATTGATCCTGATGAAAACTTTATTGATTTTGTGAACACACCTGATCTGTTTTCCTGTAAATATTACACTACTGACACTTTTAATGATTCTCTCCCTATTCATATGCGGCAATGCCTTTCATTAATAAGTTTTAATATTCGAAGTTTCAAGAAAAAACATGACGAATTTATTGGCTACTTAAATAACTGCAACCATGAATTTGATATCATTGTATTGACCGAAACATGGGCTAAGGAAGAAACTCACTGCATGAATTATCTTCCTGGGTATAATGCATGTCACAATTATCGGGAAGGTCGGAGGGGCGGCGGTGTGAGCACTTTCGTTAAAGACTATTGATTTTTAACCTCTTGATGACTTCTTCAACATTTCTAATGATAATTTTGAAAGTGTCGGTGTAACAGTTTCTATACCAAACTCGCCTCATAAAACAGTAATCTTAGGTATCTATAGACGTCCAGGAGGTGACGGAAATATGTTTTTCGACTCGTTAGAGGAGGTGCTAAGAAATCCAGGTATCTCCCCTGTGAATACAATTGTCACTGGGGACTTTAACATCTGCTTAATGAGGGAAGGGGAGAGCGAGACCACCCGCAGACTGATTAACACAATACGATCTTTTGACTTTCGCCCGTCAATAACTAGACTAACAAGAGTCGGCTCGAATGACTCGCTGTCTTGTATCGACCATATTTGGGCTAATAATAATCTTGTTAATAATAGTGGGATATTCTTAGCAGATATCACAGATAATTTCCCAATTTTCTGTAGTCTATTAATGCCTATATTAAACAACGTAGACAACAAAATAAAAATTCAATTCAGAGATATGAGCGAAGTGAATGACAGGAAACTCACGGAACTCCTGAGGGGGAAAGACTGGACCGAATATGGTCAAGCCTCATTAGATCCTCACCTGGGTGCGGCCTCTTTTACGGATGAAATAGACAGCTTTTTCAATGAATGCTTTCCTTTAAAAACAAAATATGTAAGTGTTAAAAGATTGGTGAATAAGTGGCTCTCCAAAGGGCTACTGAAATCAATTAACATTAAACATAATTTATATCGAAGAATGAAATTAGGTGCTTATAGTGCCCAACGCTATACAAACTATTGTAATATGTTGCTTACATTAATTCGAGTGGCGAAGAAAAAATATTTTGATAGTACTTTTGATCAACTCCGAAATGATGCTAAAAAATCCTGGGATCTCTTAAATTCATCCCTTAGGCCTGGAAAGAAAAAGCGCACGTCGCTAAGAAAACTCATTGGTCGTAACGGCGAAACTATTACTGACAGCCAACAGATTGCAAATGCTTTCAATCTTCATTGCTCTACAATCGGCATTACTCTCCGAGATGCCCTGCCTTAAAATAATCAGTTAGATTTTCATTCCTATTTGCCTCCTTCAAATCAGCACTCTATTTATTTGACCCCATCTTCTCCACTTGAAGTAATCAACATTATAAAAAAACTAAAAAACAAAAAAGAAAATATTCATTCTCCCCCTACTAAACTATATAAGAATAATGCTAGTTTACTTGCCTTTCCTATATCCTTATTGTTCAACCGTTATATTGTCTCTGGCATTTATCCAGACATTTTTAAAATAGCGTGCGTTACTGTGCTACATAAGTCTGGTGAAAATCGGATGTCAATAACTATAGACCAATAAGTTGCCTTCCCTTATTGAATAAAATTTTTGAAATATTATTGTACAATCGACTCTACTCTTTCTTTATTAGATGTAATATCTTTTCTGCCTGTCAGTATGGCTTTCTGCGTGGCGTTAGTACAGGTGATGCTGTAAATGACCTTCTTGAAAATATCTACAATGCGATGAATAAAAATGAATACCTTGGTGCGGTCTTTTTAGATTTGAGTAAAGCCTTTGACACAGTGTCTCATGATGTGCTGCTTAAAAAGCTCAAAAATTATGGAATACGTGGAAATGCATTACTCTTACTAAAATCCTACTTAATGAGTCGAAAACAATTTGTGACCCTTGATGGCCATCTCTCAGAGGTTATGGATGTCAAAATAGGTGTTCCCCAGGGATCAGTCCTAGGCCCCTTATTTTTCCTCGCCTATATCAATGATCTACCTCGATCAGTAGGTAGGTTAAGCTCCATACTCT
>NC_090748.1:34146174-34171174 GCF_036898095.1 Palaemon carinicauda
CTTTGTAAGTCGGTGACAGGTGGTCCTTTTCGGTAAGTTTCATTAAGCGCTTTGCCACACTTCCGTTGTAGGGGAGAGGAAGTGCGGGCATTGTAGAGGTCCACGTGAAGTTCGCGAAGTAAGCTCGTTCTCTGATGATTGTCCGTAGACCAGTCACCATGGAATTCGGGGAAGTCCCGATACAGCCATCTGCTGCGACGAAGATGTGGTTGAAGGATGTGGATCCGTCAGGGCATGATACATTGAAGCCGTCCTTGTCGTATCGTATCCACGAGCCATTATTTAGTCTGCAATTGAATTCCTTATTGTCAAAGGGATAAAGCTTATCCAGACAATTTTCACTTGTATGGGGGAGAGCACCGTCTAGCACTATGCCTAACTCGCATGAATCCATTAAGTTTTTACGGAATTCAAATGAGTCAGCTGTACATATTTTTCTATCCATTGCGTCTGAACAGTGAGTTAATTGATTTAAGTCTTTAATGACCGTATATGTTTCCTTGTCTGGGGAAATCAATACGTGTCCTGTCAAACTGGATATTACTGGATTTGAGTGATTCGTCATGAAAGTCGGAAATGGTGATATCCTGTAAGATTGCCAGGCATCAGAAGATTCAAAGGGAATTGTAATCCTAATCTTGTTATTATCTACGTTTACTGTAATTAGGCTGTAATAAAATTCTAACCTATGTTCGTCTAACAAAGGAACATAGCCTAGTTTATCCCTTCCGTTCTCCAGAACTAATTTTAAGTAACGTATAGGCAACAAATGGGGCGACAATACACCTTTAGTTGCTAACGTGATAGCTTCTACATAATCCTTGGATTTCTCAATGAAATGTGCAATTCTGTTATGTATGTGATCTATCTTTGAATCATAATACGTTAATGTTGCCAACAAATCCTGTACTTCCATAATTTGAATGATATTATCTGAATGTTCATTTAACAAATCCATAATTTTATTGATTGAAGCTAACTGATCTCTTAGTTCTGACATAATCAATTCATCTTTATGAGTCAAGAACTCAATTTTCTTATTTTGATTACTAATTTTAAGACGATTGGAAAGTCCTAAACCTAAACTTGCAACAGACCCAAAGATGCTTAATGCAGCATAAATGAACGGATTCCGTCTTTCTTTTTGTTCGTGTCCTACAGTCCACATCAAAAGGTCATAAGCCAAAGATCCTGTCTCTCCAGTCTTATTTTTCAAGTCATCAGATAGCATCTCTGCAACTTTTAATGTTGATCCAAGCAAACTCTTAGTAGTCAAATGAAAATGTCTCCTATGCAACTCATCCAATGATGCAGAAAACCTTGAAATGGCGGTTCTTAAGCTAGTGACATCATTCTCTTGAAGAAAAATTGCTTGCATATGCACTTCGACAATTACGTTGGTTGATGTAATAAAAATGTCTTCTTGTCTTTCAACTATATTGCCATATTTAAAATATATATTCTTAGTCTTAGAACTCATCCCATACGAAAAAAATGTCTGAACGAACAATATCACTCCCAACAACAAAAAATTCATCTTGGAAACCTGTAACGAGAAAAAACATATGTAATTACTCCTGTATTAAAAAGAAAACTTTTAGTCATAAAATAAAATTTTTCCTCACTTCTTTTCCTCTCTTTTCTTTTTAATTTCTTATGTGAGACAATGGTACTATTCTCTCATCCGTGGGTTGGGCTACGTTTTGAATTCTAAACCTATTGGCCGTTAATGTTTCCAAAATGTTAAATGGGCCTTCAAACTTAGGTGTTAGTTTATAGTTGAGCCCTTTTCTGACATTGATTTGAATATAGATGTTATCACCCACGGTATATGTTTTAGTTGGTTTCGCTATTTTATCATGATTCCTTTTCATTATGATTTGTGATTCTTCTAAATTCTTTCGAAGGATATCATATCGACTTATACTTGCATTTATACATTCTTTTAAAGGATTTGATAGATTAGTTGTAGGCGTTAATACATGGAAAGGTGTTCTAACTGGGGTACCATACAATGCTTCATGCGGTGACATTTTAATTGATATATGATATGAATGATTCAGAGTACTCAGTGCCGCCGGTATTGCAATATCCCAGTTGGGGTCTGATCCCCCTAGTGTTACCCTTAATATATTTAATATCTTCCTATTTGCTCTTTCCACTAGCCCATTCGACTCTGGGTGATATATCATGGTATTAACCTTCTTTATGTTGAGGAATTCACACAATGAGGTAAGAAAGTGATTATTAAATTCACCACCCGAGTCTGAGATTATCATGTGTGGAATTCCATGTTTACAAATGTAACACTCGTAAAACTTCCTAGCGCATTCAATCGCAGTTTTAGTTTTAAGCGCTCTTAGTTCTGTATATCGAGTTAAAGCATCTATAATTACTAAGAGGTGCTTATTTCCTCTGTCTGACTCGTAAAATCCTGTTAACAAATCTAAATGTATTCTTTCAAAGGGTTGATTGGGAACAGGATAAGCTCCTAAGCTGACAGGTGTTTTCGTATGCCCTTTGTTTTCCTGACATGTGCGACAATTAGCTATGTGTCTTTTTATATCTGTAAGCATTGTATGCCAATAAAACAATGATTTGGCTTTCTGTGACATTAATGAGAACCCAGGGTGTCCATGTAATGGATTTGAATGCAACCAATTCAGGACAGTGGAAACAAGTGAGTTTGGTACTACTACCTGGTCGTTAGTTACATGTGGTGTATTGCGGGTTTTCCTTGTCACAGTCCTACACAGAATATTATCTTTGATTACATAATTCTGCTGCTTATACTTTATATATTCTTTTTCTTTATGATTGCCTTTCAAAGCATTTATAATTGTTTCTATTTTCTGATCTTTTCTTTGCTCAGTCTGTAACAATTCAGCACTCCAGCCTAAATCTTCTTGTTCAGATATTGTTTTTACAATAGGCATGGATGTTGATATATCTATTAATTCAGCTAAAGACTCCGTACAAGATGACACGGGGTTGCGTGATAATGCATCCGCAATGATATTTGCTTTCCCAGGTAAATACCCGATTCTTGCGCCAAAATCTTGAATGATTAAATGCCACCGAGTTCGTTTAGGGCTGTGATTGAAGCCTTTAAAGAACTCTGTTAGTGGTTTATGGTCAGTAAGAACCTTAACGGGATAACCGTAAATTATGAACTTAAAATGCACTAGCGAATTAACAATAGCTAGTCCTTCCTTGTCTATTACTGCATACTTACTTTCGGAAGTTCTCAATTTTCGAGAATAGAAAGCTATCGGGAAAAACTGTTTATCATATTGCTGAAGCAATACCCCTCCTACTCCTAAGTCTGAGGCGTCTGTTGCAATGAAGAATTCCTTACCGAAGTCAGGAAATTTTAAGATAGGAGAACTACACAGTTCATCTTTCAAAGTATTAAACGCCTGTTGATGTTGCTCAGACCATATGAAATCTACGCCCTTCTTCGTAAGATCAGTTAAAGGAGCGGCTATTATTGAATAGTTGCGTATAAAACGCCTGTAATATCCACTACAACCCAGAAATTGCTGTATTCCCTTGACATTAGTAGGTATGGGAAAATTACGTATAGCCGACACCTTATCATGGACTACTTTAAGACCTTGGCTTGACACCATGAAACCCAAATATATTAATTCTGTTTTGAAAAATTCACACTTACTAATCTTTACCCTTAAGTTATGTTGTCTTAATCTCTGTAGTACTAGTTCTAACTTACGTAGATGTTCCTCTAAGGTGTTGGAAAAGATTACAAGATCATCCATATAGGCATGCAATATATCCTCTAACAAGTCTCCAAACACTATGTTAATCATTCTTGTAAATGTTATAGGAGCACAACGTAAACCAAAAGGCATCCGTAAAAATTCATAATGTCCCCTGGCTGTGCTGAAGGCTGTGTATGGGATACTATCTTCTTCTAATGATATCTGGTGAAAGCCTTTAAGTAAGTCCAAACTGGTAAAATATTTATTCTGACCTAACAAAGACAAAATATCGTCAGTAGATGGCACTGGGAATCGATCAGGGATCGTTTCCTCATTTAGACGACGAAAGTCGACGCAGATACGCCATGTTCGATCTTTTTTCGGTACAACTATTAAAGGAAAATTATAAGGGCTATTTGATTTTCTAATGACTCCTTCCTCTAACATTTTACCTTCTTCATCATTTATTTCATTCTGGAATTTCATAGGGAGTCTGTACGAGGGTACATATATAATTTTCTGTTTGTCTTTTAACCTTATTTGATGCTCGATCACATCTGTTTTTCCTAAGGATCCATCCGTAGTGGAAAAGACATCTGTATATTTATTTAAAAGTTCAAAAATTTTCTGCTGAATTTCTTCGTCTTGAATGTCCTTACTGATTTTATTTTTAATAGATCGTAAAAGGGATTCATCCGCAACTGATTGAGAGTGATTGATTTCAGCAACGGTAAGAATACGATGTTTATAAACTTCTACATCCAAGATATGTTGATTTTTGTGAATTACTAAAGTGTTATTTAAATGATTACAGACTTTGATATTACATTGCTCATGTGAGCCTACTGTATAAATAGCTTGTGTGACAGACAATCCGTTAGTTTTCAAAGTATCAGAAAGGATTAATATTTCAGATCCCGGTAGTGTTTTCTTTATTTGCACTATTAAATTCGAAGGTATGTTTGGTTCGATATATTGCGTGCAAGATGATATTACGGGTGAACGAGAATTCTGCTGGGTCGCGTATATTATTTCTTTATTAGTGAGACAAGTTATTGGTTCTTCAACGTACGTTACGGTTACATTTGTCGTCTCCTTTTTATCCAAAACTGACTTTAAAGTATTAGAAGACTTATAGAATTTCCCTTTGATATACACGCCGTGCTTTGCAGGAGCTAAGATAATGTTTTGATTTCCCATAGATGGGTATCCTATAATTACAGCTGGATACATATTAATGTTTTTCACAACAACAAATGTATCGGCAAACGTGCGATTACCGACTCTGAACTGAATATGAGTTATGCCTATGACGTTTAATTCATTATTTCCTATACCTGAAAGTCTGATTCCTGATTTTTCAATCGGAAAGTTCGAAAACAACAAATGTTGCGTCTTCAAATCCATAATATTACGTGGACTACCAGAGTCAAAAAATAACGTAAAGGATTTGTGCTCTAAATTTACAGCATATAAGGTTGGCCGTAACTCATTTTGGCTTATTATTGTATGAATACGTTGCAAATCTACGGGAGCATGCACTGTTTTACTTAATTCGGCCGTGTGTTTCATAGGAAAATCTATTGTCTCACAATTATCTGATAAAACATTAAATTGATTATTCAATACTATTGATGTTGACATAAATGACCTTGACCCAACATCACTCTCTTCCCCTCTAGAGTTAACTATGTGGTATTTGCTTTGCTCTGCACATTCTGAAAATTAGGCTGACTTTGCGAGGTCTGGTTTGACGGCCCAGGCTCAGCGATATTTGAAGAAGTGTTTGTTTGTTTCGGACTCTAAACTGCATTGACATTTTGTTGTTTCTTCTTATTGTTAAAATGAGGATTTTTCTTTTTATTTCCATATGGAACTGACTGTGGAATTGACTGTGTATTTCTAGGATATTGTTGTGTCTTACGCGCGTAACATTGACTATAAGAATGTGATCCTGTGTTGTGAACTGAACAAAATTTCGTTCTACAGTCTGCGCTTATGTGACCTTGACGTTTGCAGTTGTAACACGTCACTCCCGCTACTGGATTATTAATTACGTTCAATGTTTGTGGTTTTGTTTCATTCTTAGCAAAAACTTGAGTTAACACGGGATCGAGATCTGGACACTTGGACATGTGTTTCTTTATCTGTTTATAGACATCCAATTCCGTACTTGCAGGCATTAACTTCTTATCAAAGCACCGCACTAAAGCTTCAGGCAACATAAGTGTCATGCAAGTTAAATACATTAATCGTAAAAAATCTTTCACGGAGATATTATCGTTAGTAACCCAAGTGGAATTACCTAAAATGTCCTGATATTCGTTAAGCCTATCAGCTATGAGAGCTGCTCTCTCAACAACATTAAGCCGATTCATAGTGGCTTGATTAAGTGTATTTCGTAACGTTAACACTACATCCAAAGCTTCCTCACCCCCATAAATCGCGCGTAACCTAACTTTGAAATCATCCCAAGTAACTGCTTCCTGAAATGAAACACCTCTTAAATACGCACTCGCATCTCCCTTAGAAAAATCTATAAAACTTTTAGCTTCTTGTAATTGTACAAAAGGATCTACGATTTGTTTGGCATTTAAATGGGCATCAACGGATGAAATCCATGACTCCACATTTTGTGGCAAGAACCCGTTGACACGGCCTTGAAAAGGAAGGATTGCTGACCTGGCATTTACAAGCGTCACAATTGGAGGAGGATTAGCCTGGCCTACACCACTAGGTCCAGGGGTAGGGCTGACAGGAGGAGCCATGACTGCTGTATTTTTTTTTTTTCTATCTCTTTGACCCCTTTCAATCCTATCAAAATATCTATATGAGTACAGACGCCCACTGCGTAAACGCATATGTATAATAAAATTCCCCCATCAATGTTACTAATCCCAATACATTTCCCCCCAAGAGTTTATGAAAGAAAAAGGAATTAGCACAAAGAAAGAAAAATTCTAAATGAGAATTCGGAGTTTCTTATAACAAAGTTTAGGAATTCACTCACCCCAGTAATAATTGACTAACGACTTGTGATAACTACACTTCACTGCCCAAACTGAAATGAATACAAAATCTCTGTACTTAGCTTTATATGAAGTCGACACGTCCTCTCTCTCTCTCTCTCTCTCTTGATGTTTTGTTAGCAATGTCTCGTTCTAGTTTCTTGTTGAATGTAGCTCTTCCTGGATATGTCTTGCAATTGTTGAACGCCAGTCCTTGGGTTTCCTAGGATGTTGATTGAAGATTCAATTTGTATACTAACATATGTTGGTGTTAGCATTTCCGTTGGACTTGGTCAAAATTGTAGATTCTTGTAGATAGTTTTGAGTTCTTGAAGATCTTTATCAGGTATTACAGCTTTTATTTTGAAGTCTTGAAGATCATTCTCTGGTTTTACAGCTTTTATGTTGAAGTCTTGAAGATATATCTCTGGTTTTACAGCTATTTATTTTGAAGTCTTGAAGATATTTCTCTAATTCTTAGAGTTTAATCGCTGTCTTAGAGTTTAATCGCTGTCTTAGAGTTTAATCGCTGCCACCATTTATTGGTGTGCTACTGTCTTAAGCACACATTTGAGTATGAGTTGTTTTCAGATGTATTTAAATGGTTTACTGAATACATCTTAGTGGTTTTTAAGTTTTATTGTGAATAAACAACTGAGTTAAACATCTCCATCACTGGAGGAAGCTGTGTTGGTCCACATGACCAATTCTGGTGAAGTTTAGATATGAACTGAACAAATTACCGATATCCCAAATATCGTATACTTGCTTTAATTTAGCTAAGTGACGGAATCGGAAGACACCTGCATCCGGTGACGTCACAAACTTTCACACGAAGAGACAATGTGTTGACATTAAGAAAGAATGGCAACTCAGCATCTTACATCCTGCTTACAATTTGAATGACTATAGCAAATCTCACGGTTAGCTCTTCCAACCAACATGACATATTACGTCATTTGTTTTAAACATGTAATATTACTATTCTAACTATTACATAAATATATATATATATGGATAAATATCAACACAACATTGTGTTCAATTAGAAATAAATTTCTACCTCATACTTGGGATCGAACGCTAGCCCCTTCTAATGAAAGGCCAGGTCGAAACCAACCATGCCACGAGAGACCATAAAAGAAATTGGAACTTTACGCTACCTAGCTGTCCGAGGATTTACCTGGCGAGACATCAGTCTCTTACCAGCGAGTTTTACCCAATTTCCCGGCCCACCACATGACACAAGTGGTAGTAATTCATTCAAATTACCCCTAATGAGTCAATATGGATAAATATCAAAACAACATCTTGTTCAAATAGAAATAAATTTCTACCTCATACTTGCGATCGAACGCTAGCCCCTTCTAATGAAATGCCAAGTCGAAACCAACCATGCCACGAGAGACCATAAAAGAAATTGGAACCTGACGCTACCTAGCTGTCCGAGGATTTACCTGGCGATTTATATATATATATATATATATATATATATATATATATATATATATATATATATATATATATATATATATATATATATATATATATATATATATATATACCGTATTTCCCATGTCATAAGACGCACCTTTTTCTACGAAAAATGCCCCCCAAAATCACCCTGCGTCTGAACACGAAGAAGAAGTTGTATAGGGGATTTTGACACCTCAAATACGAAACTATTGACATACAAGCACTCAAACTCACGAGAGATAGAATATAAACCTACAATTATCATTCATATAATATAAATTCTTTCATTTTTATATTGCACTTCATTTAACGAAGTACAGTAGCAATTTTTTTTTTTTTTTTTTGGTAATCAGCTGATGACTCGCTAACCCACTTCCACAAGTAAACAAGCCAACTGGTGGTCTCTAAGCAGATGACACATGACATATTAGTTGTTTATTCAGTATATATCTATTTTATCATATTTTGTTGATATTTTGTAATAAAGCAATATATTGATAATGACTTTGTTGCCTTAGTTCCGAAATAATACAAACAGAGAGTTGTTGAATACGTCCTTGGAAAATAACTTCTGTTAATTGAGTGCAGTATTACCAAGTTGGCAGAAAAGTAACTAGACCCAGAATCACATAAACAGTAGCTAAAGTATTCCACTTAAAAGAATTTATAGATTTCTATAATCAATAACTACATTTTGTGTGAAAATTTATAGGGTATATGAGGAATTTTGGAACTATTACTTGAACTTTACATCTTTACCAAAATCTTATAAAGAACTTTTGGCAACACTGCTTTCATCATGTAAACAACACTTGAAACACCAAGCACTATGAGTAAACGTGTAGTTTTGGTGGAATCTATGACTGTGTTCTTTGTTTCTTATAAGAATATGTGATAGAGTTGGGATCATCGACATATAGCTAATAGATATTAACTAGAGCATTTCATAATGCACCCAAAATAAGAAAAGTTACTGTGCCAGTAGACAATAATCATGATAGAATCGCTGACCATGAATTTCGAAGTTTTTAAAATCCTCATTTTTTTTTTAAACTTCCTTGCTAATTTAATGGTGCGTCTTACCACTTGTAGCGTCTTATCACACGGGGAAATACGGTATATATATATATATATATATATATATGTATATACATATATATATATACATACATATATATATATATATATATATATATATATATATACATATATATATATATATATATATATATATATATATATATATATATATATATATATATATATATACATACATATCTATATATATATATATATATATATATATATATATATATATATATATATATATATATATATATATATATGTATACATACATATATATATATATATATATATATATATACATATATATATATATATATATATACATACATATATATATATATATATATATATATATATATATATATATATATATATATATATATATATATACATATACATATACACGTACATGTACATGTACATGTAAATGTACATGGACACACACACACACACATATATATATATATATATATATATATATATATATATATATATATATATATATATAAATATATATATATATATATATATATATATATATATATATATATATATATATATATATATATATATATATAAATATATATATATATATATATATATATATATATATATATATATATATTATATATATATATATATATATATATATATATATATATATATATATATATATATATATATATATATATATATATATATATATATATATATATATATATATAGACGTACATTCCATATTAATAAAATTAAACTATAAAATATAATAAAGAAATATTATATCCAAATAAGGAAAAATATCATCGATAGATTCAAAACTTAGACTAGAATTTCATTATTAAAAACCACACAAAACTTATGAAATCTTTCTTTTTCATTTAGAAAGATGGAATTAAGCCTAAAAGTTAATTTTTTTGCGGGGATATGGAATCTTTTCTTTCATATTTTCGTTTTACTAAAGGAAATTTATAGTAAAATAACATCATTACAGAATAATGAAAATTATTAATTTTAAAGGACCGATAAGGACCCGGTTGTATATGACAAACTCTTGCTCCAGCTCAAACTCATGTCGTTTCCAGTGATAATACCTTGAGGGGTTCACGCCAGGCTCTTCAATCAACGAAATACTTCAGGTCCAACTCATGCGCTTTCCCAACATAGTACCTTGAGGGGTCCACTCCATGCTGTTCAATCAATGAAATACTTTAGCTCCAACTCATGCGCTTTCCCAAGATAGTACCTTGAGGGGTCCACTCCATGCTGTTCAATCAATGAAATACTTTAGCTCACACTCATGCACTTTCCAGTGATAGTACCTTGAGGGGTCCACGCCAGTCTCTTCAATCAACGAAATACTTCAGCTCCAACTCATGGGCTTTCCAGTGATAATACCTTAAGGGGTCCACACCTGGCTCTTCAATAAACAAAATCCTTCAACTCCTACTCATGTGCTTTCCAGTAATACTACCTTGAGGGGTCGACGTTAGGGTTTTCAATCAACTTAATAATTCAGCTCCTATTCATGCACTTTCCAGTGATAGTACCTTGAGGGCTCCACGCCAGGCTCTTCACTCATCAAAATACTTCAACTCCAACTCATGCGCTTTCCAGTAATACTAGCTTGAGGGGTCCATGCTAAGCTGTTCAATCAACGAAATACTTCAGCTCCTATTCATGCGCTTTCCCGTGATATTACCTTGAGGGTTCTACGCCAGGCTCTTCAATCAACAAAATACTTTAGCTCCAACTTATGCGCTTTCCAGTGATAGTACCTTGAGGGGTTCACGCCAGGCTCTTCACTCAACGAAATACTCCAGCTCCTACTCATGCACTTTCCAGTGATAGTACCTTGAGGGGTCCATAGCATGCTCTTCAATCAACAAAATACTTAAGCTCCAAAATATGCGCTTTCCAGTGGTAGTACCTTGAGGGGTCCACGCCAGGCTCTTCACTCAACGAAATACTTCAGCTCCTACTCACGCGCTTTCCAGTGATAGTACCTTGAAGGGCCCACACCAGTCTCTTCGATTAAGAAAATATTTCAGCTCAAACTCATGCGCTTTCCAGTAATACTACCTTGAGGGGTCCACACCAGGCTCATCAATCAAGAAAATACTTCAGCTCCAACTTTTGTGCTCTCCAGTGATAGTACCTTGAGGGGTCCAGGCCAGGTTCTTCAATCAACGAAATACTTCAGCTCCAACTCATGCGCTTTCCCGTAATATTACCTTGAGGGGTACACGCCAGGCTCTTCAATCAACGAAATACTTCAGCTACAACTCATGTGCTTTCAAGTGATAGTACCTTGAGGGGTCCACGCCAGGCTCTTCACTCAACGAAATACTTCAGCTTCAACTCACGCACTTTCAAGTGATATTACTTTGAGGGGTCCATGCCAGGTTCTTCAATCAATGAAATACTTCAGGTCCAATTCATGCGCTTTCTCGTGATAATACCTTGAGGGGTACACGCTAGGCTCTTCAATCAACCAATTACTTCAGTTCCAACTTATGCGCTTTCCAGTGATAGTACCTTGAGGGGTCCAGGCCAGGTTCTTCAATCAATGAAATACTTCAGCTCAAATTCATGCGCTTTCCCGTGATAATACCTTGAGGGGTACACGCCAGGTTCTTCAATCAACGAAATACTTCAGCCCCAACTCATGTGCTTTCAAATAATAGTACCTTGAGGGATACACGCCAGGCTCTTTAATCAACGAAATACTTATGCTCCTACTCATGCGCTTTCTCGTGATAGTATCTTAAGGGGTCCACACCAGGCTCTTCAATCAACAAAATACTTCAGCTCCAACTCGTGCGCTTTCCAGTGATAGTACCTTGACGGGTCCACGCCAGGCTCTTCAATCAACAGAATACTTTAGCTCCAACTCATGTGCTTTCCATTGATAGTACCTTGAGGGGTCCACGCCAGGCTCTTAAATCAACGAAATACTTCAGCTCCAATTTATGAGTTTTTCAGTGATAGTACCTTAAAGGGTCCATGCCAGGCTCTTCAATCAACGAAATACTTCAGCTCCCACTCATGCGCTTTCCAGTAATAGTACCTTGAGAGGTCTATGCCAGGATCTTCAAGCAACGAAATACTTCAGCTCCAACTTATGCGCTTAGTAGTGATAGAACCTTGAGGGGTCCACACCAGGATCCTCAATCAACGAAATACTTCAGCTCCATCTCATGTGCTTTCCAGTGATAGTACCTTGAGGGGTCCACACCAGGCTCTTCAATCAACGAAATACTTCAGCTCCAACACATAAGCTTTCCAGTGATAATACCTTTAGGGGTCCACTCTAGTCTCTTCAATCAACGAAATTCTACAGCTACGAGTTGATCGAGAGGTAAAACTCCGCCTAAAAGCAACATGAACAAACGCACATTTCTCGGAGGTCAATTTGGAAAATTGAGGTAAAATTGGTGAAGGGAGACTGCGAATGCTTTGTGTATGATCCTCAAGATCACCGAAGGATAAGAGAATACCTGGTTAAGTGGAATGATCATAAAAGGACATTTGTTGTTGTTTCATACTGCCTGGCCCTTAAGGCCAACATGATTTTTTTTTCCTAGGTTTATATGTGATTCGGGTTATGGGATAATCTTGTTGAGTGGAATGCTCATAAAAGGAGGAATCGTATATATACATAAGGAACATCACTAACCAAAAGCAGCAATTGATATGTACTGCACGTATTCAGTTTAGCTGTTTATGTAGAATATACACGTTACTGGCAAATATAATACTTAATACTAAAAGAAATTATAATGCATTTTGAAATAATTGTAATTTAAACACTGCTTTAATCCATTTTTGTTTTTATTGGCAAATTGGTTAATCTCTTTCACATGATATCCTAATAAGCAATCTAATATATAGGGATACTTGGATTGTTAGGTCAATGAACTTGCATTTGAATTTTAATCATGTGGTTAAATTGAAAAATAGATCTTTATGTTCAGTTCAGTTTTAAGTAACAGTGATTGTAAGGGAACATACTAAAAGGTTCGTCTCTTCCATAAAGAAATGTTAAAAATACCTCTGAATGTCAGGTTAGCCTGGTACGAAGTTCACATAAGTATTGTGGATTCGTCCTGCAGACCATTGTTCCGCGAAGACTAATAAACAGCTCATTAGGAACACCTTTATGCAAAGCGAAAATTTAATCCCATGAAGACCAAGAACATTGTTTCTATACTTGGTCTCGAAAATAATGAAGTATTCAACGAAATAACATTGGAAGTTATCATAAAGGGAATGTTGATTTTTTTTTCTTATCAACTAATCAAAATTAAAACGAAGACTCATCCTTAACTATGAAGAGATTTCATGGTAAGTTACCGATGAAGAGAAAATTTCTCGTAAATGATGATAATTTCTATTTCTATACCAATCAATATTGGGCTCCATAAGGCACTAGAAAAGTTGGATGACCTCGACCTACGTTGCTGAAGACTATGAAGTGCGAAGTAGGAGATGATGAAGGGAGAAGTATTGAATTAAAGGCTCTAGATAGAGACGACTCGTGAAATCTAACCGAGGTCCTTTGCGTCAATAGACGTAAGAGGCGATAATGATGAGTTATGTAAATATATGATGTCTAATAAAGGTTCTTCTGTGAATTTTTGCAACAGGTTTTCACGAGTCTTAAATTATTCCGTTTCATTTTTTTTTATATAAAAGAATATTGGATTATGGGCTATATTAAAACTAACCAATGGAATTCTATCTCCCACAAAACCTGCACCCTACCATTCAGTCACCCGGCCCCCATCCAACCTCCCCTCCCCACCCCCGCAAAAAAAAAAAAAAAAAAAAAAATGCCTTTTCCATTAACTTGGGCCTTCCTGCCCCAAGTGTGTGGAATCCTAAAATCTTTTTATGGAATAGATTCGCCAATGCGGAATAAGTCACTTCTAATTCCAGGATTATTCTTTATGAAATGACAAAAAGCATAAGCGAGAAATATGGGATCTGGATAGTCATTCGAATTTAGATATCGCAACAGCTATTTTTCATGGCTATTTTTTCTGCTTTATTCTGACATTTAATTAAAATGACATAAAGGATGTGTTTTCTGAATATAAATTAATCAAGAAGAAATAATTAAATTCCATGGAAAGTTCTATGTATATATATTTTTTTTTCTCTTTTGCGCAACACCTACATTCTTCTAGTTGGTAAATTTCATTTATTTGTAATTATTTTATTTCATTATACCATCTTACATCATATTTACTTTATTATAATTCTAATCATTGAAATTGAAACACAAAAAACTCTCAATATAAATTTCATCATGATTTCATTCCTTACTTAATCAAGTGATAGTTTTATTTTATTTTCTCTCTTGTGTGTGTTTATATATATATATATATATATATATATATATATATATATATATATATATATATATATATATATATATATATATATATATATATATATATATACGGTATATACATTTATATATATATATATATATATATATATATATATATATATATATATATATATATATATATATATATATATATAGTATACATGTGTGCGTAATTGCTCAATATTTGGTATTTAAACGTGTATATATACATACATACATATATATATATATATATATATATATATATATATATATATATATATATATATATATATATATATACATATATATCATCAGTTGTCGTAACTAGGCCACTGCAGGGCAAAGGCCTCAGATGGAATCTTCTACTCGCTTATGTTTATGTCCTTTCTATGCCAAACTACAGACAGAGTAACTATAAAATTCGAAGATAAACTTCACAAGTAATATAAGATTCGTGCGAAAACAGAAGACAGAATAGCCAGAAAAAAAAATTATCAAGGTGAGTAAAGAGTGGCTAGTACAGTGGTAACGAGTTCGCCTAGCATTAGCATGAATGCAGATCGATCCCAGCCCAGGACCGAGAGTTGGGCAATTGTTGGGCTTTCCCGGCTGACGTTCTGGTGACCATCTATTCTGATAAAACTGGAACTGAAAACAGTCCCCTTTAAACACCATTAATACTGAATTAAAGACTGATTAAGATGAATGCAAGAGGGACTCACCTAGAAAACTGTTCTTTTATAAGAATTTAGTCATTTAAGTAACCTGAATGTTATATAAAAGTTCTTAAGACGACAACTTCTCATTCCCAAGATAATTTCAATCTCTAAAAAAAATTGAGAGATACATAATTTAGTCTTTTCCGGTTTTGAATTGTTGTTTTGAGTTTTGTGTCCTGTTATTCAATGAGAATATCGTTGGAAAGTAAATAAAATGTCGGATATGAACATACAAAGGGATTATATTCCCATTATAGATTTGATACCGTAATCGGACGCAATTTATCAAGTTGAGTTATTTTGACAAACTGAGTGAAGTGTTTATTGATTGCCGAAACTCGACTTGCATCATATGACGAAATTCATAAAGGTGCTGCACTTTTTAAAAGGTTTAAAGGCCACTCATGAATGGCAGAGGCAAGGGACACTAACATTGCACTATCAAGCAGGATAATGTCATAGAGACTGACCGAATATACCTATGATCAGCACCAAAGCCTCCTTTCCACCAATGCTAGGACCAAGGACGGCCAGGCAATGGCTGCTGATGACTCAGCAGATAGACCAATAGGCTCCCGCCAAGCCCCCATCCTTAGCTTATAAGTATGGTGAGGTAACAGAAACCAAAGGAACTAACGAGTTTGAGCGGGACTCCCATCCCAGTATGGCAATCGCAAGTCAAGAACGTTACCAACAAGCTACCATGTTTGCGGAAGAAAAGATAGCCTTAAGTTGAAAAGAATGAGGGAGAATGCAGTAATAAGAGAAAGTAAAAAGAAAAAAAAGAAAAAATAATAATTCCAAATGAGGCAGCTTGACGAGGCAGGGTTTGGGTTAAATACTGGAGAGTTAAAATAGTGTTGCGCCTGTGTGAAATGACATAGCACACACATAACATTACAATTATGACATTAGGAAATGAATGAATATAATTACATAATTCTCTTCAATTTGTGTGTCTGAAATTTTTACAGACCATCTGTAATATAGTTTCATATGAGATCATAATTAATGTTATTTATAAATGGGTAGCTATGCTGGTAAACACATACATGTATGCACACACACATACACACACACACACACACACACATATATATATATATATATATATATATATATATATATATATATATATAGATATATAGATAGATAGATATATATATATATATATATATATATATATATATATATATATATATATATATATTTAAGCATACATATATATATATATATATATATATATTTATGCATACATATATATATATATATATATATATATATATATATATATATATATATATATATATATATATATATATATAGACAGATAATATATATACATATATATCTATCTATCTATCTATCTATCTATCTATATATATATATATATATATATATATATATATATATATATATATATATATATATATATATATGTGTGTGTGTGTGTGTGTGGGTGTGTGTGATTGTGTGTGTGTGTGTGTTTGTATACGGATAGATTCATATGTATGTATTTATAGAGACGGACAGAGATAGAGATGGGAGGTGAGGCGAGTACTCTCTCTCTCTCTCTCTCTCTCTCTCTCTCTCTCTCTCTCTCTCTCTCTCTCTCTCTCTCTCTCTCCATTAATTTACTCATGAATATATTGCTTTATTATAATTAATTTGGAGACATACAGCCTCCTAACTTCCTTTTTTATGCTAGAAAGAGCCTAAACGAAGACATTGCGCAAGAAAAACTTTCTTGTTGGAATAAAATTTAGTCTAATTTTTTTTTTCCTTTACGGTCACTGGACTATTTATGTTTTCATCTTTTTCTTTTTTTTGTAGATTATAATGGGCTTCCATTGAAGAGCTCTCAACACCTTTCTTGTAGTTATGAAATTACAATAATAAATTTATAGATGTGTTCAGCCGAACTTAACACATTCTTTTTCCCAGAAAAGGAATTGGCAAAATGATGGTAGTGAAGTCTACAGACAACGAGCTTTTGGGCCATCTTAGCATGACAAAAGATGTCTTGTTTATAAAGGTTAGCTTCCAATTATTTTCGTTTCTGTAATACTTTGACTTCAAAGACTGCAATACTTTGACTAGAGAGTCTGTAATACTTTACCTTCAAAGATGTCCTCCAAACAAATCTTCCATTAAAAACCTGCTTTGTCTTCGCCAGCTTTTATTCCTTCCGCTCACTGTCTAACAACACAAACAAGATCAAAATAGGGAAACCTGGAGATGACAAAGATGTGTTCAAGGAAGACGTCTATTGCAGCTAAAACACTATGATTAGTTTTTTTTTTTCTCCGCCTGTTTCAAGGAAGGTTATTATGTCCATTAATGATGCCTCCTTGGAATAATTAATCAGTTTTCAACAAAGAACAATGGAGATAAGAGTCTTAATTAAATTTGTATAATCACGCTCTCTTAATATCAAATTACACAATATACTTTATTGTTCGAAGTCTATGCGTTCATAAAAAGGATTAATACTATGAATTTCTTGTTTGTCAATAATGACAATAGACCTTCACTAATTATGGTGTTCTATGAAAGACGTGGGTGCATTTCACTTTATAGATTTCAATCATTAAAACGCTTTTATTAAAAGCCAGAGATCTTCAATTCATTTAAGTTGTGGAGAAAGAGGCAGGAAGTCACGTAACCGAAATCTTCACAGTTGCATAGAACAAATGTCTGGATACTTTAGTACTCCAATAGCTAAATGTAATATGCGAGGTGGTGGTTATGTGTTAACGGAGAGACAACATGAATGCAATTATGCAAGTGAGGGATATTTAACAAGACAATGAGCTCTTATTCACAGATGAGAGCAGGAATGACACAAAATTCAAAAAATATAAAATATGTGATAGCAAGCTTAAACAGGATTTTATCATCAGTGCGGGGGAAAGACAGATAAAAAACTAGCAATAATGCTACAGTATACGAGCGTGTATGAAACACGTGCAGTACATGGCTCCCTCCCCCTAAAAATAGACATACGTGTGAAATACAGCGCCCTGCTTTTCAGGGATATTGGGGAAGGGGTAGCGATTCGGTTCCGTATGCATGTTCAGACATATGTAATCCTCACAAGGGTGCAAGGAGCCATCCGTTTTCAAGACAATATGTTTGGGTGATGACCACTGACTTGAGGCCTTGTGGCAAAGGCCCATTTCTTCCATTTTGGTGTACGTTCGTTTAGGACCAGACGCCAGAATCATGCAAACACAGAGGTCCCCATGATCTTGATATGGTGATAAATACCGTTTTTTGGCGCGAACAGTTGGCGTTTGACAAAGTTCTGGACAAAGGACTTCCAGGTACAATGTGAGGTGGTCATTGGTATCTATGGGTGCGCTAATATGGAGAACGAGGTTGGAAGTGGCGGATTGAATATGTGTTAATGATTATGAGTATGTTGACTAAATGTCGATGAGAAACATCAAACAGGAGATGGAAACAGAAGAGGAAATAGGCATCGAGGATTGGCAATGTGATGTCAGCAACGAAAAGTTTCCAATTATATTTGGCGCTCATAAACGATAGTGTGTGTGTCTCATGCCCTTGGGTGGGGAGATCCGTTGGTAGTTACCACGCGGACGTCAACAGGCTTAGAATAACTACGCTGTGCTATGGAGAGTGGCCTTGATAGAAGAGAATGGCAAGCACCATTGTCTACCAAAATATGCAAGCCCATATTTGCATCATGTTAAAAGAAAAGATTAGTGATAGGGGAGGCCACTGCCACAAGTGATGGCCTGCTGACAGGTTTTTTGGCCACTGACATCACTTCGCACATTTCTTCACAGCGGCCCCAAATTTGGAGTGGTAGTAGCCTTACTGTGGCCAATGGACGTCAATAGGTAGCTGTAGAGGTCGTTGGTTGGGGCTTGAGCATATGTGGGTGACGGGTGGCTTTGCCACCACTCCAGTATGTCACTGTGTGGCCATCTGTGTCCTACTGCATTCACATCATATTCTATTGATGTTAAATAGCTGTCCTCTTTGCCAGGGGTGGAGGTGTTGATGGAGGTCTCAAAGGTGGTGAATTGCTGTCTGTAAGGGCATCGACTTTGGTCATCAAATCCTTCATGGACAAAATATCGATATCAAGAATGGCGGAGCATAAGGGTTCGGGTTGGCATCATACCTAAAGAGGACAAATTAGGTTCACTTCTTGAGGAAGCCGACTGTGACAGGTTTTAAGAGAGCGATATTATTATCATTATTATTATTATTATTATTATTAATATTATTATTATTATTATTATTATTATTATTATTATTACCCTACTACCCAAGTTGGAAAAGCAAGATGGTATAAGCCTAAGGGCTCAAGCAGTGAAAAATAGCCCAGTAAGGAGAGGAAATAAGGAAACAAATAAATGAGGAGAATAAATTAACAATAAATCGTTCTAAAAACAGTAACAACGTCAAAACAGATATGCCCTATTTAAACTATTAACAAAGTCAAAAACAGATATGTCATATAAAAACTATAAAAAGACTCATGTCAGCCTGGTCAACATAAAAACATTTGCTCCAACTTTGAACTTTTCAAGTTCTACTCATTTAATTACCCGATTAGGAAGATCATTCCACAACGTGGTAACAGCTGGAATAAAACTTCTAGAATAATGTGTGGTATTGAGCCTCTTGATGGAGAAGGCCTGGCTATTAGAATTAACTGCTTGCCTAGTATTAGGAACACGATAGAATTGTCCAGGGAGATCTGAATGTAAAGGATAATCAGAGTTATGAAAAATCTTATGCAACATGCATAATGGTCATTTCTCTGATAGGAAGGAAGCCTTTTGGTCCTCAAATGGCTGTTGAGAGAGCTGAAAAAGCTTGGCTATACGAGTGGCTGGCAAGGTACTGCTCCAGGAGGAATTGTTTTGGGGCATCATACTTTATGAGGGCATCCCCTTGCTCACAAAGCCAATCCCAGATTTCCGGGAAAGTGTCCCTAGGAGATCAACGCGAGGACATAGTCTGCTTTGGTGCTTGACAAGTCACGTCGTTGATGCAAACCTCAACTTTGGTGTGCTGGAATAAAGCAAATGTTTCTCCGCTGGCGAAGCATAGTAGTTTTATGGACGAGTCGTGTGTTGAAGAGTCAAGTTTGGTGGGGGTCATTGTAAGAGGTACCCCGAATGGGTGGACAAAAAGGAAGTGTGAAGTAGTCTCTCTAGTGGTAACCAATATTGATTGTCAGCTGTTAACGGAGAAACAAAGTTAAAAAAGAAAACAGACAGTTGATAGCAACAAGGACACAAAATGCTAACTGTATAAAACATGTGATAGCAAGCTTAAAAAAGTTTCTATTACCAGTGCGGAGGAGAGCGTCAGTGTAAGTGCTTGTGCGGGCTTGGAGAGACATTTAAGTAAGGTTTACCCGAGAGAGAAGTGTTGTTTCCCCAGACACTTATGAGCATATCAATGACCCTGTGTTGCCCTCTTCCCGGAGGAACCAAGGTCGTTGTTAATACCGTGACAATTGGCCCCATTTGATTTTAGAGGGCTTATCGGAAATAAAAGAGAACAGAGCTGATATAACGATAGGTAATTGGTCAAATAAAAGAGTTGTTGTAGGAAGCTGTTTTGTGTGTGAATTAGTTATGTGAAATTGCAAATAATAGGATGCTTGGAGCCACAACTCCAGCCCGCAAACACGAACACACTCAGAATTTGATTATGCAAGCACGAAAACTACGTCCATCAGATTATCATCCTGTAGTTAGTGACATTGTCAATAATTATTCCGAAATAATTGCAATTGGAGATGAGCAACCAGGGAGGATTGATCGATTTCCCTTTAGCATTGAAACTGGGCAGGCAGAGCCGATTAGGTCAAGGCCTTATAAGTTACTCATTCATTTCCAGGGAGAAATAGAAAGGGAAATTAATAAATTAAGGGAATAAGGGATAATAGAGGAGAACAAGTCCCCCTGGGCTTCTCTAATTGTATCTGTTAGGAAAAAGGATGCCTCGGTAAAATTGTGTGTTGATTACAGGAAGTTGAATCCAGTGACTAAGGATAATGCACTTCCATTACCCTCGATCGAAGAGTTACTTGTGAAGGTACGGGATATCAAATATTTTAGAACTGTTGATTTAAAATCTGGATGCTATCAAAAACCCATTCAGGAAGGCTGTATATGTAAAATGGTATTTATAGCTAATGATCAACTATTTCAGTTTAATTTTCTTCCTTTCGCTGTTAAAAATTCTCCCAATCATTTCTCTAGAGTAATGATGGCGGTTTTGTCTCCCTTAATTAGCCATAATGTTCTTTTTTATTTATAGAGTATCATAATTACAGGGAAAATGGCAGAAGAACATAATAAAAATATTCGTAAAGTTTTAGAAGCATTGCAATGTAATGGTATGAAAATACATTTGTTAAAGTGTATATTTTTCTGTAAACAGGTCGAATTTTTAGGTCACATAATAACCCCAGAAGATACCCAACCCTGCCCCAGTAAAGTAGCGGCTATTAGAGATTTTCCCAGGCCACGTAAACTTAAGGAAGTAGCTGGGTTCCTTGGGCTGGCTCGGCATTACCGTAAATTCATACGAGGTTTTGGAGAGATAGCGAGACCCTTAAATGCTTTAAAGAAACAAAAAGGAATAAATTTGGGAATGGAAGAAGAAAGCGCCTTCAACCATTTGGAAGCTGCTTTAACTTACAATGAATTACTTGCATATCTTAGATTTCATCGCCTGTTTTTAGTGACAACAGATGTGAGTAGCATAGCTACTGGTGGCGTAGTTTCTCAATGAGATGATAAAGGCAGAGAGCGACCCATTTGTTTTGCTTCCCTGGCATTAAAATGGGGCAGAAATGAATTATAGTACATTCGATCGAGAGGCTTTGACCATTCTTTGGGTTCTAGAGAGGCATCGGTTCTTTTTATTAGGTCAGTTGATTGAGTTCCAAAGTGATCATCGCCCCTTACGTGATTTGTATTATAAAAATTATTTGACCTCTCATCAAGCGAGAAGGATTGAGAGATTGTTAGAGTTTAATATAAAGGGTTTTCACCACATAGAAGGTAAAGCTAATAAGGTAGCTGATGCTCTCTCTAGAGGTGCAGTAATAGGAGTAACAACTAGGGCACAAAAGAGGAACGAAGAACGTAACCAAAATATTGACAACCCCCATCAAAATAGAGAAAATAGAGAACGGGATGTGAATTCACCCGATGAGCATTCAGAATACGGGAGAGGAGAGAGAGGAGAGAGAGAGAGAGAGAGAGAGAGAGAGAGAGAGAGAGAAGGAGAGAGTTGCAGATATTAGGGAGAGAGAGAGAGATATGAACGGTGAAGGTGAATATATGTGGTTGGCCGAAGACATGACCAGGGGTGTCCAGAATGAATGCCCTGATGATGCAGGTTTGATTGACTTGGGAGGTTGGGACATTAAAGAAGTCCGAGAGGGACAGAAAAAAAAGAGGAATGGATGGAAAGAGTGTGAACATTGATTAAAGGGGAATCAGACAGTTATCCGTCATTTCTGAATGTGCCTCGTGAGAATTTTTTCAAAGAAAACGATATCTTATATTGTGCTTACGAGAGGAGGGGAGGGGAATTTTGTGCACGGGTAGTTCTTCCTCCCTCTTTAATTAATCGAGCCATCCACAATTTACATGCAAGTCTGTATGCAGGGCCTTTAGGAATTGATAGAACATTAAGGAGAGAACGTGAATCCTTATTTTGGTTAGGAATGAAAAAATCTATAGAGAATTATATAAAAGGTAACTGTTTCAAAGAACATAAAAACACTGTAATGGAAGGCAGAAAGTGGCCTGTGATTCCAATTAAATTTCATGGAGTGCATATGGATGTGGTAGGACCATTTCCTACTGGTTTAACACATCATAAGTATATATGTGTATTTGTGGATGCATTTACTCAGTACACTCATACTTACGCAATGTGTGATGAATCGACAAATTCATTAGCCCAGGCGCTGTGCTCTTTTATTACTAGGTTTTGTTGCCCGAAAATTTTGATAAGTGATAATGGTCTCGAGTTTATAAATAAGGTGGTGAAATCGGTCACGGACTTGATGAAAATTGAACACTTTTCAGTGACCGCATATAGGCCTTCAGCAAATGGCATGGTGGAATCGCATAATAGGGAAGTAGTGCGAATATTACGTTGCTTGGTGGCTGCTGACCCCCTTCATTGGCACGCCATGCTCCCTACAGCTGAGCTAGCTCTGAACATTGCATGTAATGCTTTGCTCAGGGACATGCCTTTCTTTTCAGTGTATGGACAGGATCTTGTGTTACCATATACGGTACTCATTAATTTGCAACAATTGCCAAATTATTCAATTGAGTAATACCGTGTATATTTATTAAATCTATTGAGGAGAGTAATGAACATCACTGAAAGGTTTTTGAAAAGAGCTAGTGAAGAACACAGCTCAAAGTATGATGGCCAGTTCAAAACCGCACCGGTAAAGGTATTTGTGGGCGATCGTGTGTATTTACAACCTAGGAAACACAAACTAGAGCCAGTGTATTTGGGTCCATACCGAGTAAATATGGTTAAATCTAACAGAGTTGTGATACGAAACCTTATTTATGGCGCAGTGTCTGAACATCATCAGGCACACACGCATGAGATGCCTGAAGAGGTAGTTTTCAAAAGTGTTCCTCCTTAACCCTGCATATGTGACATTCCTCGAGTTGACGAGTAGAATTTTTTTTTCCCTTTGCTGTTGTTGTTGTTTGAACAGAACTCATTTCTTCTTTTGACGTGTTTTAAATAAACTTAATGATAAAAATGTGTATCTTATGTTGATGCTTATTGTATACATAAAATGTTATGGTAATTTTGCTGAGTGTGGCAATGCATATAACATTGCTGAGTGAACCTAAAAACAATCGGAGGTTAAATAGGTCAGGTCAGATCCGTCAGGCGATTGCTGTATTATTCATGTATCTATATGATTCCTGGTTGCTGAGGCAGGGGCAGTTCCCGAATGGCAAGAGGCTGCGGGATTAAAGTTCAGCCTTGAAGATAGGCGGTGTCAGAGAATGTATAGATATGAATACCTTATACTTAATGTTATAAGGGAATGGCAGGAAGATGAATGATTTTCTCGGGAAAACAGCAAGTGGCCACCGGTTGATAGTTGCAAGTGCAAATGTAGTAGCGAACTTAAATAAATGTCGAAACGGTGGTGGTGATTTGTGTTGTGAAATTGTGCCATAAACATGGACAAGTAAAATCGAGGGATGAAGGAATATGTATTCCTACCCCTGTTCCCCCCAAAACACCCTGTATTGCCGGCAACCAGAGGGAGGTTATTGATGATGTTGTGTAAGACTGATGTTCATGATTTTTTTTTTCACTTTGGGTATTCTGTATTTTAGTTGCAGAGGTATTAAGAAGGAATGAGTGGAATTATTTATATTGTATTGTGTACATTTTTCATGCAATATCTAATTTTTATTGTTTTTGTGGAAGGTGTGTTATTTTTTTTTTTTTTGGGGGGGGATTTATAAATATATATATATATATATATATAATTTTGTTGCATTTCTGTTTAGTATATACCATGCCTATTCTGGGTCAGAGTGTCCTTC
>NC_090748.1:34176174-34191174 GCF_036898095.1 Palaemon carinicauda
GTAAGCAAAATATTTTCAAAAAGATATTTATGAGAAATGCCTGATGCATGCAGATGACAGTGCTGAAAATGAAAATGAAGTACAAAAAAAGAAATGTAAGGTAGTTAACAGGAGAGTAATTTATGGAGTAAGTATGAATAGGGAAACCAAAAAATGTAATAATTTATAATGATAATGCAGTGCCAAAGAATAGAAGTTGAGTAGCATTTGCTTTGGGATGAAAATATGAATGAAATGATGGATCAGTGTGTCTTGAGGCTGTTCGACAATGGGGAATAATAGAAAGATGATAATATGGTGAAGAAAAAGACAATCACTAAGGTTTAGGAGAAAGGAAAGAAAGATTAAAAAGTCTGGACATTTGAGAGGTGTACTCGAGATGACAAAAGGATGGGATTCAATGTCAGTCTGGTAAGTAAAAGATGTGACGAGCCAAGAGTAGGTTTTATCTCAAAAGCGATATGAAAGCAACTGAGTAAATTTATTACGACATATCAAGTATATATACACACAAGGTCCCACTAAGGTCACAAAACACAGACATACTATTTTTTGTCAACCTGCAACCAGTTCCGTTAACAGTTAACAATGGAATATGCAGATATGTTAAAAAAAGTTGCTGTCAGTGTGAGGGGAAAGCGAAGGGAAAAAGAATAATATAAACAAAAAAGAAAAATGTCGTTACTATGTGTACTCGTGTGACACACGGGTACTATATGGCTCCCCCCCCCCTTAAAAATGACATACTGTACATGTTAAATAGGGCGCCCTGATCTAGAGACGCGAACTGTAGGCGGGTCATCTTTCAGGAGATAAGCGGGTTTCAGACGATCAATGGAGACCCAGTCTTCTTTGCCACGAATATTTAGTAGAAATGGTTTTGGATTCCGTCGGATCACAAGGAAAGGGCCCTTGTAAGGGGGCGTTAGTCGTAACTTGCTAGTGTCATTCTGCATGAAGACGTGCGTTGAAGAGTGCAAGTCTGTCGTTATGTCATGCTTCGCTGTGGGATTGTAAGTCTGGCGGCATGGAGTAAATTTTCCCATGACATGACGTATGCACTGGAGATTGTCGGAGGAGGTTGCAAAAGGAAAAAATCTAGCAGGGACAACCAACGGGTCGCCATACACCAATTGAGCTGCCGAGACATCCAGGGCGTCTTTAGTAGTGGTCGTTAGTCCCAGGAGGACCCAGGGAAGCTGACTAAACCAGTTGGACATCAAAGCTGCTTTGAAGGTGCAATGAAAACGTTCAACCATTCCAATGGCAGCGGGGTTGTAGGCCGTTGTCTGATGTATGGTGATGCCAAGGAGATTCGCTAATGATGTCCACAATTGAGAGGTGAAAGTGATACCCATGTCAGATGTACCTGAGGCGGACGTTGCAGTATCCATGGGAATGGCTTCAGGCCAATGAGTGGAGCGATCGATGACGGTAAACAGGTAACGACGTTCTTGTGATGTGGGTAGGGGACCTACAACGTCGACGTGAATGTGTGCGAAACGACGCTGAAGTTGAGGAAAGGTGCCCACTCTTGAATCCGTGTGTCGATATACTTTGGAAGTTTGGCAAGAAGTACAGGTGCGGACCCAATCCTTAGAATCCTTAGTAATGCCGTGTCAAATGAACTTCGTTTTCAGCAGCTGTGCAGTAGAACGGCACGAGGGATGTGAAAGCCCGGGAATGAAATCAAACGCCTGTCGGATCAGGAATCCACGGTCGCGGTCTACCAGTATTGACATCACAGAAGAGGGTGGTGCTGGAGTCGTCGAGGGGGACGTTCTTCCAATTGGAGGGATGTGCAGGACATCCTACATGCTTGATACTATGGATCCTGTCGTTCGAGCTTCGGCCAAGGCATTGTAATCCATTCCCAGTTGAACGGCAGCCAACGTGTTTCTTGACCGGCCATCGGCAACAGGTTTCATTTTCCCAGGGACGTGTTGATGGGTGCAATTGTATTCAGCCACGGCGGAGAGATGTCGGCATTGATGGGCAGACCAGGCATCAGACTGTCGAGTGAGGGTGTGCACCGGAGGCATGTGGTCTGTGCGAATGGCAAAGGGTGTACCTTCTTAGAAATGGAGAAAGTGACGGACAGCAAAGTGCACTGCCAGCAATTCACGATTGAAGGTAGAATAACCCGATTCTACCTTGGACAGTATTCTGCTGAAGAAGGCCAATGGGCGGGGTGAGCCGTTGACCACCTGTTCGAGTACTGCACCAATAGCGACGTCGCTGGTATCGGTCCAGAAAAGGAGAGGGGTATGTGGGATGGGAAAAGTGAGAGCAGCACCAGTTGATACGGCATTCTTTGCGTTGCAGAAGGCTACTTTTTGAACAGGGTCCCACTTCAGGTCTTTTGGCTGGCCCTTGAGGGAGGCGTAGAGGGGAGCAAGAGTGGCAGCAATGGCTGGCAGAAAACTGTGTTTTATCATGCTAAAAAATTCCTGAAGTGCTTTGACGGTCGAAGGCGTGATGAAGTTCTGAACCGCTGCTACCTTCTCGGGGAGGGGATGGACTCCTTCAGGACTGATGCGGTGCCCTAAGAACACATTTCGTAGGCACCAAAGGTACAATTGTTGTACCGGACTACAAGGCCGTTTTGTTCCAGGCGGTCGAGCACGATGCGCAGGCGATGGAGGTGTTCCTCTTTTGAAGAAGAGAACACAAGTATGTCGTCAACGTAACATCATAACTGATGTGAACGCATTTGCAAGACCTAGCAGTAGTTGGTTCTAATCTTTAGATTAGGTAAAGCATTGTAAAACAAGTGATGGTTTTATCAGAAAGGCGGATAAATTACCCAATTTTAAATTTGTTTTTCTTTAAAGATTATACTATATCTCTCTCATTTTCATACCTGGGTCGCTTCCTCTACTTCAAATCATGATTTCATTATTCATGTTTTAAACTTAATCTGAAAACAAGACCCAGGGCTTTGGTTACTTTTTCCTATCTATTTCTTGTGAATCAAAATCACTGGCTCATCATAGTCATACGCTGTCAAAAGTAAACGCATCAAGAATAATTTCATTAATTCATTAGGCTACAAAATGAAAGCTAAAGATGAACTACCAAAAAGAGATAACCTTTTAGGATTCAACGTCAATCCTACTAATCACCGTCGATGTGTTGGCAAACGGACAAAATTTTTTTTCTTTTTTTTGTGAATTATGATGTTGCAATAGTTTCATTGTCAATTTCATTTTAGACAAATCATATTTAAGGAAGAAATACTACTTAATTAGTAGAGGTGTTGATCTATACAAAGTTTGTACTTATATATATATATATATATATATATATATATATATATATATATATATATATATATATATATATATATATATATATATATATATATATATATATATATATATGTTTATATATATATATATATATATATATATATATATATATATATATATATATAAATATATATATACATATATATATATATATATATATATATATATATATATATATATATATATATATATATATATATATATATATATATATATATATATATATATACTATATGTGACATATACAGATACAGATATATATATATATATATATATATATATATATATATATATATATATATATATATATATATATATATATATATATATGTGTGTGTGTGTGTGTGTGTGTGTGTGTGAGGGTGGGTGCAACAACAAATGCTGCCGTTTTTTGTCCACTGCAGTACAAAGGCCTCAGACATAATAATAATGAATCCCTTTATGTCTTTCACATAATCGACCACATATGTTTCCACTTCACTTGGAATTTACTGTCTGCGGATTCTCTCTCTTCCTTGAAGGACACTTCTTCAACAGAGAGACAGTCTCCAATGGTGAAACAGATCCAATACTGTTTAAATTTAAGGTAGGGAGTCTAGCCATCACGTGTTTGCTGTACTGGGCTTCTAAATTGTTGTTGGCGCAATAGTCCATCTGTTGGATAAGTTCTGTTTTCAAGTCAGTACCTGACAGATACTGTCCTCAGTCATTTATTTCTTTTTTAGTGAAAACCCCTTTATAAAGTTGCCAAACAATCCCGTGCTGGCTTATATAGGTTTGGTGTATCTAAGGGGGTTTCCCCGGTGGCTCAGCCCTGATTCCTCAGCCATACCCGTAGGAGACTTGAAAACTCAGAGGAGACATTTCATTTTCTCCTACATAAGATGTGAGCCTAGTGTTATGTAACACTTATGAGGTGCAGTCAACTGTTTGGCTTGTTGTAACTAGTGTAAGGCTAAGGACCCACCAAATCCGTCGCGTGCGTCCAACACGGCTAAGCAGCCTCGTGAGTGTATAAGCATGTCCGTCTTTTGCGGGTGTGGCCCAACCAGACAACGAGCGTCGGTTCAGCACCACTAGTCGTTATGGAGGGAGCGTGCAAATTTCTGCTCTATGACTCATTGCTGTCAACAAAATTAGAAGTGTTTAAGAACAGTAGATGGTCCTGAAGTAGACCTACGATCCATTGGTAATGCTAGGAGAAATAATCGTTACAAAGAGTGTGCCAGAAATATAAGGAATAAATTTTCTGATTACTTCTGTACTCCAACAGGAGAAGTTGCCAGGCAATACGATTGATATATCTATGTAATGTTCTCGATAATATTTTCTGTAATTTCCATATAGTATTCATATTTTCTAATTCATTATATATCAGTATACTAGAGTTTATGCATATCTAGTTAATTCTATGGACCCTTTAGATACTTACTGATATCATTATCTTCCAGTTCTGAACTAATCTCCATCCACAATTTCTGGGTCACACTCCGATCTTTATGATCGCGATGTCTGGGATCCCATATTGGCTGTCGCTGGTATATCGCGGTAATCATTTCTTCCTTCATGTTGACTCAGCTAGGAGACGCACGTCTACTGCGGCTAAAAACAAAATGTTTTGTTCCTCACGAGTGCGGTCCGGTACATATCCCACGTGCATGCACCGTGTGGGCCCATTCGTATTTGAATTATGACAACTGATCAAAACGCACAAAACGCTTAGCCATGCTGGACACACGCGGCGCGCTGCGACGGGTTCGGTGGGGCCTCACCCTAAGGAAAGGAGATTGAGCTGGCAAATAAATCCCTGCTAAAGAACTGAAAGGTTTAAACCATGTATGGATGGTCTCTCTAAGGTGATAATAAATATCTGAGTGGGGATACCTTAACGTGGTAAAAGGGTTTACATATTGCCATGAACAGCAAACCTGTACTAGTCATGGCAACCCATACCATGTCGGTTTGCTGTGAGCAACCACACGAACTTCTCTCACTATCAACAATCCACACTGGCCACACTAGCGATGAAATCTGGCCAAACCCCTCATGATCTATAGCACCGTAATAAGACCAGTGTCAATGTATGGATCTGAAAAGTGGGTTCTAAGATAAAAAGAGGAGACATAACCCGAGACAACAGAGATGAAAATGCTGAGGTTAATTATAGGAATATATTTGCGTGAAAGATTTGAAAATGGTGAAATAGGATGAATACCTGGTATAGTAAAGATTACATAGATGATATGATTGGACCGACTGAGATGGTGTGGGCACTAGTTGAGCACAGATAGTAGGGAGTGAGGAGGGCTTCGGAGGAACCTGTTATGGGGAGAATATCAAGAAGGAAGCAGAGAATTAGATGGCAAAATATGGTGAAGAATGATATGGAGAGAAGAGGTTTGGTGGCAGCGGATGCCTTGTCATAGGGCATTGTAGAAGGTGTACATGGCACACGACTCCATAATGTATGGATAAGGGTGGGAAAGGGAAAAAAAAAATATATATATATATATATATATATATATATATATATATATATATATATATATATATATATATATGATAAATTTTTGCACATTTCTTCATGGCCAAGTGGTAGTCATTGTCACTACAAGTTTCCTGGATCAGGGTTCGACTCCCGGCCGGTCACAAGCTCTTGTCTTTGTGTGTTTTTGCCTGGGGCGATAATCCCGAGGTCGTTAAGAGAAACCAGAAATTAATGTATCAAAAATATATGGCTTATTTGAATATGTGTGTATATATATACATATATATATATATATATATATATATATATATATATATATATATATATATATATATGTATATATATATATATATATATATATATATATATATATATATATATATATATATATATATATATATATATATATATAGATATATATATATATATATATATATATATATATATATATATATATTATATATATATATATATATATATATATATATATATATATATATATATATATATATATATATACTTTCTCTCTATTTATAAAAATACTCCCCATAAATACGTATATTGAACCTTAAGCTGGCTCACGCAAAATACCTCATATGAGCTGACATAGGAAAAAGCAGCTTTCCTTTTGAGTAAAAAACTGTTTACACAGGTTCCACGGCCCACCTCCCAGCTTTCCTTTAAACCTATTACGTAGTATGAGGTGATCAACATCAAAAGCCTTAGAAAAGTCGAGGGGAATACTATCGCTTTTAGTTCTTGATTCACAGAGAGAGAGAGAGAGAGAGAGAGAGAGAGAGAGAGAGAGAGAGAGAGAGAGAGAGAGAGAGAGAGAGAGAGAAATAGGAGCTCTTGTATAGATTACTAATTTCAGTCTATTGACATGCGACGCATGTTTAGTCTACGTGTTACTATAATGCTGAACTCTCATAGTAGACATATGTATATGAAAGGAAGGAAAAATAATAAGTTTCTGTGATAGGAAAAGAATATATTAACGATTATTTCATAACTCGTTAAAGTTTACCTTTTGGAAGTTTTTCAACAATAAGTCCTTTTGGAATAATATTTTTGAGTGAAAGTATTAAAGAAGGTAAATTTTTATTCCAAAATATTCTTTCAATTAACTAAGGCTTTTTTTTTTTTAAATCGTGAGAGAATTCTCTTTTTGTATATGAAAGAAAAAAACATTTGTAATCACGAATTTCTTAGTTTATAACCGAGAAACTCGTTACAATATTGTATTTTCTGTTCATCTACTATGAGATTCAGGGCCTCTGTAACACGGTTTTTTTGGACTTTGCTCCTTAACAAAGCATCGGATGTAGCTGAAAGTTGACATATGTATATTTTACAACCACACACAAATTTTGTCAGCATTATCAATAACCTAAACTCGATAGTTTAAATTTTTATAGAGTAAAAATGATCTAGCCGACGCCATGGCCAGTGATAACGAGCCAAGAGTCGAAAACATTCATTACGTAAGCAATGTAAACATCTTTTGACAAAATTCTGCCCCGCCCATCCACCAGACACCCATTCACCTTCTTCCATCGGCTCTGAAACCCATAACAGTCAAGAATGGCTAACAGGATTTGGAATTGCCCCCGTGGTTGCAAAACTGCATTTTTCTTACGACTTGCAACTTTATAGTCAAGAAAAAGCCCGTGGCCATATTTACTATAGCCTGAATAGGTAATTATTCAGTTTCTAGTTTAAATCCAATGTTTATGGTCTGATTTGTATTTAGCGTAACATGCTTATAATACTTGTAATGTCATTCAGGCTTTTGAACATTTCCATTAACTATTCACTATGCCACCACGAGAGAAAGAAAGAGAGAGATTGTATGTAAACAGTCTTTATATAACTATTTTTGTTAAAATAATATTTTTTGTGCTAAAATCTCCATCAGACCAACGGATCATCCGATATAATTTGTGTTCATGTTCTTAGGCCATACGACCGTGTTGGTTATGTTTTGGGCATGACTGCATTTTGTAAATAAATCATGAATAGTTTTAGGAGTTTTATTTGTACATCTAATGGGAATTTATAGAAGTAAAGTGAACATAATTCATTTATCCTTTAAAATAATTACTACATGTAACCAAACAAATAGTAGTAAAGATGATAATGCAATGAAGGAATGATACCATACTTTATCTTTAGCTTCAACATCGGCAATAACATACCGAGTTGCCATAATTTGTCCGCTTAATGAAATAACCTATCATCCAATGTTAAACTTAATTTCTGAGGAGGCCATGGCTTATTGCACAGTGAAAAAACATGACAAAGACTTTATGAATGGCGGAACGATACATAAATGTGGGTGGGGTATCTGTGCTAGTAATACTACTGTAGCAGTATAGCCGCTACAGTAGTATACATGAATTAAACGTTTAGGCCAACTGCTGGGATCCTTGAGGATCATTTAGCACTTCTTACAACTACTCGAGAAATGAGTTTTTATAGCCAGAATTTAAATTTTCTGATCCAACAATGTCCATGATAGCCTTCAGTGTTATCCTGAATTATAACGAGGCCAAAGTGGGTGGAGCCTCTTGAAGTCATCATTCTGACGATAATTATTGGTGAAGGTTTAAAGCCAAAATACGGTACCGGCTTTCTTTTTTTTACAGTAAATAGGTAGGTAGATAGACAATGAATAAAAATCGCTTGACATTGGATATAGCAGTTATCAAATCAAGCTGGTCTACTACGTTTTTGAAAATTACCAACTATTCCATACACTTTGTCAATCTGATTGTGACCTATAAAGTAGACTGTAATTTCTTAGGAAACTTATTTTGGGAGTTAGACAAATAATCGAAGTGTTTTTGTATTTATTAACATATTTTGTTCGTTTGTTCATTATGACAATTCTCAGTGGAGAGGTTTCAGAGTTCATAAAGGTGTACTGCTTTGCTTTTATTTACACTTTTGTGTTATTGTTGGCAGAGGTATAGCCTTCGTTACGTATAACCAATCATCGATCGAGAAAGAGAGAAAAAATGCCGTCATAAGTTACGTAACGAGTGCGTTCGAAACCTTTTCTCAGAGTAAGTTGGCCCGTCTTCAAAAATCGTCACTTTTACTTAATAAAGTACCAAATTTATTCAACCTACGTAATGCAGAATATAGTAAAAATTTATGTGTAGATATAATGTGCATTCTGAATAAGCGTTATATTTATGAAATTCATAGAAAAAAAGTTATTGCGAAAAAACCGTGTTATAGAGGCCCTGAATCTCATAGTAAACCAGTGGTTCTTAACCTTTTTCAGTGTTCGCACCCTTTTCAAATCAGCAGTCAGTTCTCGTACGCCCCTGGATTCTGAATATATGAAAAATTTAAAAATACAAATTTGATATAATAATACAAACTTTTTTTATACAATTTTCATTCATACAGCGTAAAGTTCTTTCAAGAGAAAAAAATTATGAGTATGTATCACAAGAATATATATTTTTTTATTTGGTTCAAAATTATATTATATTTTGCCTGTACTGCACTGTAAACCTAGTCACTTCGTTGTTGCTGTTTTTTTTTTCTCCATAATGGCATCAAATCTTAGTGTCTTAGTACTGAGTGCTACTCGCATGTCATGTTCAGAATTCAGCCAATTTCTGCTTTCCGTTCTGATGTGAAGTAAACAAGAAAGTCCTTGCTCACACAAGTAAGTAGTAGCAAGAGGTACCAGCACTTCAAGTGCTTTCGTTGTTAGTGCAGTGTATGCTTCCAGTTTGTTGCAACTTTATGCCTTAAATAGGAAAATAGATTTAGGTATATCTCTTCGAACACTGTTTAAGACTAAGCAACAATTTTTATTTTCAGGAAAAAATATGAAGCGTAGGTAAAAACAGATATTTTCTCCAATATTTCACAGGTATCCTCGTACTCCTTAGGAACTACTATCGTTTCCAGAGGCCGTGTAATAATTTTTTTTTTTTTTTTTTTTTTTTTTTTTTTTTAAATAACTCCTAGAATAACTGATGGATTTCCATGATATCAAAGCAGGGAGCGCTTCATACAATGGCCTAATTTTGGGAAATACTGTGCATTGCCAATTACGTTTAATTAACTTTTTTACTTAAGAAAATGAGGCTAAAGCCAGTCTTCGCCACCCACACATTCGCAAAAGTGATGACGTCCCTCAGTGACGTTGTTATAACGTTTCTCCCCCTGTACCTCCAATCCCCCGAATTGTTAAACGCCTGTTTAACACCATAGATAATTTTCATATGACCTACCCCAAGCAATACGAAATTCTTTGTCATTAAAAGTTCAGCATACCTGGTAATGTGATTCGGGACTTTAGACTTTACCTAAACACAAGACCAACGTTTTATATCTTACCCACTCACTTACATTGAAAATCAAGAATTAGACTTATGACAGGAGACGAAAGAAGCCATGCTAACCCTACACTTCGCACTTCAAGCAAGTGTTGGTAAAGCAATAGAAATATAGTTTTTCTTTAGGTTAAGTCGTATGAATCATTCTTCCATATAACACAGGTTACTCGATACATCAATTGCCAGAAGAAAATGACAGAGAGCATTGTTTGATATAATTTATCATATCAATTTCACCAGAGAGAGTAGCTTGAATTCCTTAGAAGGTAGACTTCTAAAAGATGTTTCATAAAAGGACATTGACATCGGCCATTTGATATATTTTGAAATCATATATATATATATATATATATATATATATATATATATATATATATATATATATATATATATATATATATGTATATATATATTTATGTATTTATATATATATATATATATATATATTATATATATATATATATATACATATATATATATATATATATATATATATATATATATATTTATATATATATATATATATATATATATATATATATATATATATATATATATATATATATATGTGTGTGTGTGTGTGTGTGTGTGTGTCTTCATACATACATAAGATTGATTATATTTCAACCTATAGTTTTTTATATTTATTTACGTTATAAGTACCAGAACCTATTTTTGTTACTTAAAAGGTATGTGACAAATATCATGCGACTTTGTCACTGGAATTATACCAGACTTCAATTAATGAACCAATCAACCTTACTTTGAGAAATCCATTGACATTGTCTACATGCCAAGCTGATATACTCGTATGAAAGTATTCATTAGCTTTGCTTTTCTAAGATAATGTTATCACTAATTGCTGGAAACCATAGATTTATGAGGGATGAAAAAAAAAAAAAAAAAAAAAGAAATGGACACTTTTACATTTTACTCATCATCACTCTCAAGGAAATTTTTTTTTTTCTATTTCTACTAATGTTTTTATTTTATCTTTTTTTTATTTTATTTTTTAGTCGCAAATCTAAAATTTGTAGGAGTCCGAGTAGAATATCTCTCAGTGCGATTCCACACCCCTGTTTTAAATTTTCTATTATGCTTGATAATTTGTGTTAACCATCTAGTCATTATCTACCACCATAAAACATTTTAATGCTCTTCCGGCTCATTTTTATACGTGCAGTACACAGTCTTTCCTAACAGGGATTTACTCGGTAGCCTAATAACAATGGGAAAGAAGGAAAGAAGGCAAGAAGGAAGGGGGGTGTAGTACTAGGATAGCCATAGGTGTAAACACCGAAGGAGGGTTGGGGGAACCTCTGCGTCACAGTTACGTGATTAAGTAACACTTCTTCGAAACGCTCTGAAGGAAGGGAAGAAGTTCCTCTTTTTTCTAAGAGTAAACGGGTTAATTAAGCACATCTGTTAATACATTGTACCACCAAAAATAAGGCCAATGTTTGAAACATTCATTGCTGTCGTTTCATGGAAATGCATAAGCCGGTTTGTTAGATATTTGGGAAAAAACACTATTACACTGCCTCTGGAAACGATAGTAGGTTCACAGCCCCTAGGTGTGCGAGCATCACCGTTTAAGAACCCCTGATCTAAACGATGGTAAGTAACCTAAAAATATTAAAGATTTACATCTAAAATGAGAATGAATTTAAATATGAACTTTGACAGATAAATATAGCAATAATAACTGGTCAGGTGAATAAAAGTGAATAAAATCAATAGAATCCGATGAAGGCCAGTCGTAAAAGGCCTCTACAGACAGAAAGAAGAGTTGCACTATTTCTGAGTGTGGATACCTCAACTTGCTGAAACTGTTTGAGTATCACCATGATCAGCAAAGCTATATTAGTCAGGGCCACCCATACTAAGTTCGTTTGCTGTGAGCGGTCAGATAAATGTCTCACACCATCACCAAACCATAGTGGCCAGAGTAGTGATGAAAACTGGCTAACCCCAGACATGAATTAAGACGTATCTGAATCCATTGAAATGGAGTGGACTAGAAAAGGGCTGCCTTTGTTGTTGATGTTGTTGAAGACTCGGAACAGGGCATTAAAAGGTGTTTCCTTTAAAGGATGAAAATGGAAATATCCACAATAGAGATGGAGTGATAAATATTGCAGAGTAATTCTATACATTACAATAAGAAAAAACTTCACTAATAGAAACAATGAAACACCTGGGCCGATACCAAACGTAACAATAGGAGAAGTAGAGAAAGCATTAAAAGGCATGAAAAGAGGCAAAGCTGCAGGAGAACATGGCCTATCAATTGATTTAATAATAGCTGGAATAGATTTCATAGAGTAAAACTTCTGAAGTGAAGAATAATTTAACAACAGGTAAGAAAAAAAATTGAAAAAGGGAAGGACATATAATGAGAATGATAGACAATAGAAGGACATTAAGAATAACGTAAAAGGTTCCCTAGAAATTGTGAAAGAAGCAGGAGAAGAAAGACAATGGATTGACGAAGTAAGAAAGTTTACGGGTCTGGACTGGCACAGAACGACCATAAACAGGACATGTCTGAAGCTTTTGTTCTGAAGTGGACAAATAACGGTTGTTGATGATGATGATGATGATGATATATATATATATATATATATATATATATATATATATATATATATATATATATATATATATATATATATATATATATAATATATATGTGTGTGTGTGTGTGTGTGTGTGTGTATGTGTGTGTGTGTGTGTATTATATATATACATTTTTCTTATTCATTTACTAATTATACAGCATTGAACTTCTAAACCTCCAAAAAAAAAAAATAATGTAAACCCTCCATTTTTCTTTCTTTTAATGAAATTCATTTCTCTCGACCCTCTTTGGATTATGGTACTTCATTATCTCTTTATCCCTTTGCATCTGTTTCAAAAATAATCCCTTGTGTCTCTAATGAACTGACAATTTCATTCCCCTGCAGCTGCAACATTGTAATTACAGAGCATAACAATGAACATCGTTAAGTAGTCTTACACAGTAATTTAGAATCCCTTTTTTTTCATTTCAAGGTTTAAAATCTTGAAAATTATTATCGTTGAAAATGGGATAACGTAAAGCCAACGAGAAAAAAACTAAAATGCAGCGAAATAAACTGTTAATTCAATATTGTAATTATATTGGGTGTCAGGCTTTTAATGTCCAGCAACTTAGGAAAGTAACTTTTACCCCTTCACTCATACGAGCAATGGTTAATTTCTTTGTTTTACCTCCAATTTATCCCTAAGTTATATGTTACATATTATTCAAGCCCTTGAGGGCTACCTAAGAATGTATCATTTATACAGAATGTAAATGACTTAGTTGGCTAAATGCAATGGACAAATTCCTCAAGGTTAGTTACACTTCTTCTAAAACGTGTTTCATTCTTAAGAAGTGTGATAACCATTACTATGTCCTAATACCACTAACATACAAAAAATAAACTTAATTTTTCATTGAAGGTTATTATTAATTATTATTATTATTATTATTATTATTATTATTATTATTATTATAAGCTAAGATAAAACCCTAGTTGGAAACCCCGGATGTTACAAGTCCAGTGTCTACGGCAGAAAAAGTTATCCCAGAGAGGAAAAGAAATAAGGAAATAAACTACAAGAAAAATGATAAACAATTGAAATGAAAATTTCAAAAAAATTAACAACGTTAAAATGAAAACGTCAAAAAACAATAGGAAGATATTTAAGATAAAATAGTGTGCTCGAGGGTTCCCTCAAGCAATAAAAATCTACCCCAAGACGGTGGAAGACCAAGGTACATAGGCTATGGCACTACCAAATTTGGAGTGGCCTTCTCCTAGAGGAGCTGCTTACCATGGCTAAAGAGTATTTTCTACTCTTACCAAGAGGATAGTAGCCACTGAACAACTACATAGCAGTAATTAATTCCTTGAGCAAAGAAGAAGGGTTTGGTAATCTCAGTGCTGTCAGGTATATGAGGACAGGAGAATTTGATAAGAATATGCCATACGATACGATGTATGTATAGGAAAAGAAAAAAATGAGCCGTAACCAAAGAGAGGGATCGAATGTAGTACTGTCTGGCCAGTCAAAGGACCCAATACCTCTCAAGTGGTAGTATCTCAACGGGTGGTTGGTGCCCTGGCCAACCTATTTATAGAATTGCCATGCAGGTCCTTACAGGATATGTTACAAGGGCTGAAGAAAAGTTCACTTGTCTATAAATTACGCTTCTGAACCATCCGGATTTTCTAAGTCTGTCTTCAGAGGTAATTGGATTATGCCCTTCATCAGAACCTGCCTGTTTGGAGGCTATATTCCTGGAGTATTCATACATCACTGGAGAGTCTTTAGTTACTATATGCATTGTTTGGGTAAACATTCGATCATGTTAGCGTCAATATCCCATTCAGACACCAGTGAGTCAATTGAGCTTTATCTTGGAGGCCCAATTGGGGATGGACCTGTTAAGCTTCATGGCATCAATGATAGACTTATAGTATGGTACCCATGGATTAATGTCACATACCAGTTTTGTGGAAGTCTAAAGAAAACGTTCCTGCCAGGTGACCTGATGGACGGTTATTTGAAAGCTTGATAGTTTATTGTAGAGTCTGCATCCTCGCAGTCTTTTTTAAGCTAAGATGGAGGGGTTTGAGGGAGCCTATAGGTCCACCAAATGATCATCAACAGTCATTGCTTGGCCCCTCCTTTTCTTGGAGGGGCCTTGGGATCTGATCGTATGTATACGTGGTCTATCTCTAAGTCATTGTCACTGCCCATTGCCTCTACCATTCTTAAGCGACCTTTAAACCTTTAAATCCCACGC
>NC_090748.1:34206174-34211174 GCF_036898095.1 Palaemon carinicauda
TATTAGCCAATATTCCCATATATTTATTCCTAAATAGAGAAGAGAAAAAATAGAATCTGACAAGATTAAAACACGGCGTATATATATATATATATATATATATATATATATATATATATATATATATATATATATATATATATAGACACTACATACATACATACATACATAGAGAGAGAGAGAGAGAGAGAGAGAGAGAGAGAGAGAGAGAGAGAGAGAGAGAGAGAGAGAGAGAGAGAGAGAAAGAGAGAGAGAGAGAGAGAGAGGGGTAAAAAAATAGAAAAACAAAAATAAAAATATTTGTAGTTATAACCAAGACATTACAAATAAAACTTGTGTATGTAATATAAAGGGATAAAACAGCCCATCAATGAAAACAAGGCGGCAATTTCATCGTTATATGAAAACAGAAGAGCAAAATCACACGAACTTTCCGCCAAAACCCCGTCCATTTCATCCATGTTCGTAACAAGCTCTATGAAATCCAGTTTGAAAGGTGTTGATTAACACGGCTTCCATTGTTTGGTTTTTGAAACAAAAGCGATCTCAAAACATCCTGTTTTTTTCTATCGATAAATAATTTGATTGATGATGTTTTTAATATCAGAGTAAAATGTTCAAGCATGTAGAGCCTCCAATTTAGACAGAGCTGAATATTCATTACAAAAATCACCCTTTTTTCTTTATTACATTGTTTATATATAGATAGATAATATACTGAAACCGGCTATGTACAAAGTAAAATATCTATTGAATGGAATATATGTGTACAATTACATATTTATAGCCCTGTAACAGTAAACGAGTTTTCTAATATATTTTTTTTTTTATTATTACTTTTTATTGCTTTGTCTCTCAAACGTTTTACACCAACATCCAGTTCTTGGAATACTTTAGCCTATATAACTTTCCGCATTGTGCGGCCATGGAATAGGACAAAAAGGCATTTAGCCCACCTACCTTTGTAAAGTTATCACAGTTACGACAGTTTTCTAGAAATAATTTTTATTATTTATTGCTTTGTCTCTTATTCAGTTGAAACATTGGCTCTTGAACATTTTCAATTAGTACACATGAAATAGTATATCCGTTCTTGAATTCACCACCACCCCCTAATACAACCCCTCACACAATTCTATCATTGATAATCCTGGTTTTTCTTTCGTGATGATATTCATTTTGTGACTCACAGGAAAACACATGAGAAAGATGCTGAAGCCAGAGTTTCCCAAGTCCTAATCTAAAAGGGAAGATGAATTCTTAGTTAAGAACCTCATATGGAAAAAGAATAGATGAACACAAATCAATATCAGAACCTCATATAGAAAAAGAATAGAGGAACACAAATCAATAGCAAAGGCAAGGGACAGTGACATTGGCTTATCAAGCAGGACAATGCCCTAGAGCCTGACCATATACACATATGATCAGTGCCAAAGCCCCTTCTCCATCCAATCTTGGACCAGGAATGGCTAGGCAATGGCAGTTGATGACTCGGCAGATAGACCATAAGGTCCCCCAAACCCTCCATCCTTAGCTCACAAGGATGGTGAGGTTGCATCGACTAAAGTAACTAACTAGTTTGAGCGAGACTCGAACTCCAGTCTGGCGATCACATGTCAGGGATGTTACCACATAGGCCACTACAAATTATAACATAATTACAAATAGATTTTCTTTTGAATAAAAGAAAATCTAAAAATGAAATAAAATGTACAGAACACTTCCCTGCCGTATCTTTTATCCCTTTCTTATTAGAAAATTCGGCAGCACTAATTCTTTCACCAAGGATTCCAACAGGTAAGCGATTGAAGAATAAGGAAAGGAACAAGAACTAAAAAATGACTAATTTATGTAATTAATTACTCTTCATGGCAAAATTAGATCACCAGTCTTTAATAGACCACAGAATTTAACGAAAAATCTCTGGCTCTAGTTCCCAGTTTTATCATATTATTTTATTTCCTTTTTGTTGAGTCTTCTCTATGATCGAAAATGCAAGATATTTAATACAAACTGGCAAAACGACATAAATTTTTACCAATTAGAGACAAATGACCCAAGGTTCAAATTGTACATATAATTTTCATAAAAAAACAGTGGAAACTTTAGTAGTATTTGTGTATTCTTATTGGATTAAAGGGAATGAAATGTATTGAAGCATAATTTAAAATGAAAACTTTAATAAAATCGTTCATATCATAGAGGCAATTAAGCTAATCTTGTTTTTTTTCAGGTGCTTTGGCCATCCACTGGTTATTTGCGAGTCCAATTCACTGAGGTTGGAAGAAAATTCTGAGACAATTAGGATGGCTAAAGTGTGGAACTCACGTAGAGAGATTAATTTGTTCACCAACTTTCAAATAGGCTTCACAAGGTAAGAGATTAATTAGTTCACCAACTTTCAACTAAACTCCACAAGGTAAGAGATTGATTAGTTCACCAACTTTCAACTAGGGTTCATAAGGTAATAGAAGAATTGGAAGACCTAGGCCTACATGGATGAGGACTATGAAGCGTGAAGATGGTGATGAATGAAGAAGTAGTGATTTAAAACCTCAAGATAGAGAAGACTGGCGAAATCCAACTGAGGCCCTTTGCGATAATAGGCGTGCGAGGAGATGCTGTTGCTTCTGCTGATGATGATGATGAAAGTGTAGAACAAAAAAGACCATAGGTATATCCAAAAGGTAGCCTAGTGTGGAATCTGAGTATGAGGCTCAACGTGCTGCTGATAAGCCTTCTGTGATTTGATTAAAGCCACTGTGAGTTTGAAAGAAATATGGATATCTTTCCTCTCAGGCTGTGGGGTGTATTAGTGTTTCCCCGGAGGATTTTTCAACTTGGTTTCGGCAGTTAGAATATGCTTGCGAGGATTCCTATGGTTTTCATTTACCCTTCTCGTGTATTCATGGAAGGATGACTCATGGCGTATGAGTTTATTCTCAACGAATACATTGTACCACCCGTGTGTCACATGATCGTACATAGAAACGACATTTCTCTATTTTGTATCCTTTGTATCTTCACTCTCCCCTCGCACTGACAGCAACTTGCATCAACCTGTTTGCTTTTCTTATTGTTAACTGTTAACAGAACCAGTCGCCTGTTGGACAAGAAATAGCCTGTTGTATTTTATGACATTCTTGCCAGGACTTGGTGTGTATAATAACTCGATGTCCTGTAATAAAACTACTCAGTTGCTTTCATCTCGCCTTTTGAGTCACAACCTACTCTTGGGCCGTTACACTGGTGACCCCAGAAGTCGACATGCTCCTCCAACCTTCCCCCCTTCACTGGTACTATGGCGGACTCCACGGAACTTAGCGCCACCCCATTCAAACTTTCATCGTTCGCTAGCGGAGAGGCGTTGCTTTGTTTCAGCGCGCAGAAGTCCGGTTCCGCATTAAGGGCGTGACTTGCTCAACCACCAAAGTAGATTATGTTCTCGTGGCGATACCCGAGGACACCTTCCCAAAAATCTCATACTGGCTTTGTGAAAAAGGAGACACCCCGAAAGCGTATGACGCCCTCAAAACATACCTTCGGCAGCAATACTCGCCGTCACCAGCCGCCCGTATAGCAAAGCTTTTTCAGCTCTCTCAACAACCGTTGGGGGTCCAAAGGGCTTTGCTTGCCCTCAGAGAAATGACCAGTATCCATCGCCTGCAATCTGCCACAGACGGCTCTGCTCGTGAGGTGAACCTACTTCGTGCACTTTGGGTACGCTGTTTACCCGAACCTGTACGCGCTGCCATACCCGATGTCGGTAGTTTACCCATAAAGGACTTGATGATCAAAGCCGACGCCCTTATGGACAGCCACTTCACGACCTTCAAGACCTCCATCAACGCCTCCAATCCTGACGAAGAGGACACCTATTCAACGCAAACCGAAACTGACGTGAATGCTGAAGGACATACACGCCTACCACGTGAAGTGTCAGAGAAGCGACAAATCCACCCATCACCCACCACTCACTTGCGCCCAAACCAACGACTTCTACAGCCACTTACTGCCGCCCATTGGCCGCAGTTTTGCTACTACCACTCCAGATTCAGGGCTTCCGCGAAGAAATGTGCCAAAGATTGTCAGTGGCCAAAAAACGTGTAAGTAGGCCATCGCTCATGGCAGAGGCCTCCTGAGTTTCTCATTTTTTTCTTTTTACATGATGCAGGAACGGGCGTGCGATTTTTTGTAGACACAGGTGCTTGTCGTTCTCTTTTGCCAAGTAAACTCTTCAGGACATGACGTAGTCTGTCTATGTCTGCTGACATCAGCCTGGTAGCTGCAAACGGATCTGCGATACCCACCTATGGTTACGAGAACCTCACATCATCGTTTGGAAACGGTAAATTTAATTGGAAGTTTCTCGTTGCTGATGTCACATTGCCAATCCTCGGTGCGGATTTCCTCTCTCATTTCCACCTTCTGGTCGATGTCGCCCACCGACGATTGGTCAACGCAGATTCGTACTTGTCGACACCTCTTCAACCCGCGCCCTCCAAACCTCGCTCTCCACATCAGCGCACTCACGGATGCCTACGCCCAAATCCTCGCATCATACCAGGAGGTTTTCCATCCAGAACTTCGCCAAACGCTCACGGCTCCAGCCAAACATGGTATTTATCACCATATCAATACGACGGAATGCCCTACAAACTGCCGCTGCTCTCACTTTTCCCGTCCCACATGCACCTCTCCATCTCTCCACCGACGCCAGCGACGTCGCTATTGGTGCAGTACTCAAACAGGTGGTCGACAGCTCGCCCAGCCCATTGGCCTTCTTCAGCAGAAAACTGTCCAAGGTAGAATTGGGTTATTCTACCTTTGATCGCGAATTGCTGGCATTGCACTTGGCTGTCCGTATCTTTCGCCATTTCTTAGAGGGTACGCCCTTCGTCATTCACACAGACCCACATACCTCTGGTGCACACCTTCTCTCGACAGTCTGACGCCTGGTCCACCCGTCAACGCCGACATCTCTTCTCCGTGGCTGA
>NC_090748.1:34218674-34246174 GCF_036898095.1 Palaemon carinicauda
CTCCCCCTCAACTTCCCTTCACCCTCCCCTCACCATTACCATCCCCCTTCCCTTCCACCATCCCCTAGCCCCCCCCACCCCCCGCCCCTTTACCATCACCCTCCCTCACCCTCACCCTTCCCATCCTCTAATTCACAAAGTGGGAGACACAAACACACCTGAAAAAAATACTCCAAATAAGTTTACTCTATAATATGTAAAATATTTTCACAGATCATATCATGGCCAATAGAAATATATTTAGTCTTTATTCAACCAAGTGAGCAGGCAGGCTTTAGAAGCGAGTTTTCAAGAACTGGCCATATCCATGTAATTAACCAGATAAAGGAAAAATCAACAGAGTATGACAAACCACCATGTATGACATTTTTAGACCATGAGAAAGCTTTTGATTCTATCAAAAACTTCAGGAGTAATGAAAGCCTTCCAAAGACAGGGAATTGATTAATCTTATGTTAGAATACTTGAAGATACCTATAAGTGAAGTACAACACAACTAAATCTACATAAATGTAGTGTAAATTCGATTTGAGAAAGAAGTTAGACAGGGAGACCACATCTCTCTTAAATCATTCACAGGGTGCATAGAAGTAGTTTTTAAGAATCTAGAATGTGAAAATGTAGGAATTAACATTAATTAGTATTGCCTTAACAACTCAAGATTTTCAGATGACATAATTTTATTTATTGAATGAATGAATGATTTGAAGTTCTGGTATCCTGACTGTATCTAGTGAACCATGGGAGGATGGCAAAAGATGATAGAAAATTTGAATAGAGAATGAATTGATATAAGACAGGAAATGAATATGAGTAAAACAAAGATAGCGTTCAATGAAAATGCTGAGACACAACAAGTAAGGACTATGGATAAACCTCCCGAGATAGTAAAGGAATATACATATTTATGTTTCCCAAGAATATGAGACCATGACTTATGTCCATAGAGTAACACTGATCTCACTAAACTGATACATAGTCTGGTTTTTATAGTTAATTTCAGGCAATTTATTCCAAATTTTACTTAACCTAGTCATTGTCTGATTTTCTTTTTTTCAATCTTACACTAAACTGTAATTCTAAAGACCCTGTATTATAGATCATAGTTCCTAAATACTTGAATGATTCTACCTAATTAATCCTTTCTTCTTCCAATGATATTATTTTCATCTTCCATTGTATACTCCGTTCTCATCATATATATATTTTTTCTATTTATCTTCAGCTCAACCTCGTGTCATATTTCATGCATTCTGGTATGTAAGCATTGCAAATACTGTGGTGTTCTGCTAACAAGGACAGGATCATCACCATACTCTAGGTGTGCTAAATTTTCATCACCAACCCAGTCCTATCCTTCTTCACCATCTCCGGCTGGTTTACTCATTACAAAATCCATGAGGAGGATAAACAATATAGGTGACAATACATTCCCTTGGAGTACTCCGCTGTCCACTGGAAATTCACTTAATAAGACTGCATTAACATTAACTTTGTACTTGCTATGCTCATGAACAGACAATCATATTTACATATTTAGGAGGAATTCCATAATAACTCAGGACTCTCGACAAAATTGGCCAGTGCACACTATCAAAGGATTTTTCGTAATCCAAAAATGCCATCAAAAGGGGATTTCTATATTCTACGCATTGCTGTACATGTTTCAAAAAGAAAATTTAGCCAGTGTAACTTCTACCTTTTCTAAATCCTGCTTGTTAATCTCTTAGCTTTTCATCAATCTTTCTCTCCAGTCCCTTTAGAATTAACATACTATATATTTTCGTAACAACTGACGTAATTGTTATGTCTCTGTAATTATTGCAACCAGTCAAGTCTCCTTTTTTGTTATTTCCACCAACACTCTCAACTTCCATTCATTAGGTGTTGCCACTCCATGCCACACTCTACAAAATAATCTTGTAAGTACTCTGGGAGTCATTTTATTTTCAGCCAGCATTATCTCGGTAGTTTTTCCATCGTATCCAGGGACTTTCCATCTCTTTAGTGTTTTGGGAATAGCTTCAACTCCAAACACACTGAATTCATTCATGGGCACATCAAGGTCTTCATCAGCTTCAGATATATCAATCAAATTATTTCTTTCATATCTTTTATTCATAAACTCACTAAAGTGTTCCATCCAACGTTGTCTTTCTTCATCTTCTGTTGTTATAACAGTTCCATCACTCTTTTTTTATGTGCATATGCTTCTTTTTCTTTGCCCTCATAATGATTTCAATAATAATTCTATGATCGATTCTTACACCATAGCCACTTCCTGAATTCATAGATTTATCAGCCTCATCTGCTTTACTGTCTATCTATTCTTTCCAGTCATTCCTAGCTTTTCTTTTGACCTCACTATCAATATTGGAATACTTAGCATGCTCTACCTTGTTATTTTCATGAATTCCTCAAAAATTTTCAACAATTATTGTCTCCTTTTTATAGTATCCCAAGTATCAATTGATATCCATGGCTTTCTCCTTGTTACTGCGTGTCCCAAGACTTCATTGCCAACTGACTGATGCACATTCTTAATATCACACCATTCTTCATTAATTGTCTGCTCTTCGTCTCTTAAAATCTCTAAGCCTACAAATCGATTCTTACATTTAATTGCAGATGTTTCTCTGTACTCTTCTTCTGAAAGTTTATTTGTATGAAACCTATATGAAACCTTTTTGTTGGGTGCTTTATACTTTAATTTCAGTGAGGCAATGAGGAGCTGGTTATCACTACCAATATCTTTACCTCTATAGCTTCTTACATTTCTCAGAGTCCTCCTTCTCTCTCTATTTATGGCACTGTAATCAATTTTTTTTTCTATTGCCAAATGGTAAAGTCCATGTATACTTGTGGATGTTTTTGAGTTGAAAAAGAGAACCTCCGATAAAAAGATTGTTTGCGTTCAGAAACTTATGCAATATGCTCTATTTCCCTTTGTAACTTCACCAAGACCCTCGACACCCATCATATTCTCTATACCTTGATTATTCCTTTCAAGTTTAGCATTGAAGTCGCCAAGAACAATTTTCATATCTCTCTCTAGGATCTAATATACTACACTTTACAGTTCTTCGTGGTATTCATCTTTCATTTCTTCGGGGGAATCATTTGTTGGGGCATAGCAAACTATGATACTCATATTTCACTGCTTTTATTTGAACTTTGCTAATAACAATCTACTATTTACAGCTCTCCCCTCGGTTAATGCCTTTTCTGCTCTAGGTGTCATCATCGTTACTACTCCTTCTCTTTTAACTCAATCTCATTTAGTGAGGTTGTGAAAAGGACATATGAAGGGAATGATTTGATTGATATTTCTGAAGCTGATGAAGACCTTGATGTGCCCATGAATGACTTCTTTAGTCGAAGCTATCCTAAAAAAAAATAAAGAGATGGAAAGTCCCTGGATACGATGGAATAGCTGCCGAGATGATACTGCCCAAAAATGAAGTGACTCCCAGACTACTTACAAGATTATTTTGAAGAATGTGGCATGAAGAGGCAAGACCTGATGGATGGGAGTTAGGATTAATGGAGAAAATAGTAAAAAAAAGTAGACCGAACAGATTGCAATAATTGCAGAGGCACAACACTTACATCAGTTGTTATGAAAATAAATAGTATGCTTATTCTAAAGAGGCTGGAGAGAGAGAGATTGATGAAAAGCTGAAAGATGAACAAGCAGGATTTAGAAAAGGTAGAAGCTGCACTCACCAAATTTTCATTTTGAGACATCTTGTACAGCAATGCGTAGAATATAGAAAACCCCTTTTCATGGCATTTGTGAACTATGAAAAAGCCTTTGATAGTGTGCACCGGCCAATTTTGTGGAGAGCCCTGCGTTATTATGGATTTCCTCTTAAATATGTAAATTTGATTAAGTCTGTTCATGAGCATAGAAAGTGCAAATTTAAAGTTAATAGAGTCTTATCAAGTGAATTTCCATCGAACAGCGGAGTATCCCAAGGGAATGTCACCTATTTCGGTGATCCTCCTAATGGATTTTGTAATGCGTAGAACAGTTGGAGATGGTGGAGGAGGATTGGACTGGATTAGTGATAGTAATTTATCAGACTTAGAGTATGCTGATGATGCTGTCCTTGTTAGCAGAATACAACGGGATTTGCAATGCTTGCTTACCAGAATGCATGAAACATCACACAAGGTTGGGATGAAGATACAGGGAAAAAAAGACAGTGATGAAGAGAACGGAGTATGCAATGGAAGATGAAATATCATTGGAAGGAGAAAGAATTAATTAGGTAGAATCATTCAAGTATTTAGGAACTATGATCTCCAATACAGGGACACTAGAATTAGAGTTTAGTAAAAGATTTAAAAAGCAAATCAGGCAATGGCTATGTTAAGAAAAATTTGGAAATAAATCGCCTGCAATTACAGCTGGGCTCCAAGAGGCACTAAAAGAGTTGGAAGACTCAGGCCTTCGCTGCTGAGGACTATGAAGCAAGAAGTAAGAGATGATGAATGGAGAAGTATTGAATTAAAAACTCAAGATAGAGACGACTAACGAAATCTAACCGAGGCCTTTTTTGTCAATAGGCGTAGGAGATGATGATGATGATAATAATGACTGTCGTAGGAAAAATTCTAAAAAATAAAATAACTTAATTAAAGGATGACACCTAAAAATGAAGATAAGTGAAAAAATAAATATTTTCCACCAATAGGCAGAGTTGAATAGTCAAACTTTTTTTGAAAATCCCAAGTTTAACAGTGAATTGTTTTTTGGGAAATCCAAAGTTTAACAGTCAAACTTTTATTTCGGAAAACCCAAGTTTAGCAGTCAACCTTTTTTTTTTTTAATGAGGGGATTGTGGAAAAGAGGGAAAGAAGAGTAAAAGTAGAATAGCAAAGACATGTAGACGAAGCGGGTAATCTTTGACAAAGCAAGAGAGAGAATTGGGCGATATGAATTATGTGTTGCATCGCATCTCAGAGTCTGACAAAGCAGCATTGTTCTTAGATGCTTTAAACTATCTGAAAAATGAGGTTATGACAAGAAGTGTTCTTTTGATACAGCTGTGATATGTTTGATGTAAATATCTATTATGATGTGAATTGTTTGCAATAGGATTTGGTAAGTTATGGGAAACTATTTTTCTGGTGAGGGGGAAGGGGGGTGGTGGCCAAAATTTGAAAAGGCTCTGACGGTGGGGTGTCTGATAGGTTGATGACAAGTTAAGAACGGATTCCTGAATTCGGAAGGTATATACTCGAAATTAACTTATATTTCTCTTGATAACTTGATTGATAAAATCGTCCAGGCAAGCATTGTTTCAGCTCAGGTGATAGGTTCGAATCTTTGCCCACCCGGAAGCATTTATCATGAATGAATTTCTAGTGGTTATTCATTCCCAAGAGCAGAATTCGATATTTACATTGATTAAGATCATAAGTTTTAGTTATACATACACACAGACACACAAACACACATCCACACACGCACTCACACACATATATATATATATATATATATATATATATATATATATATATATATATATATATATATATATATATATATATATATATATATATATATATATATCACCCACGAAGGGCATTTAATACCGAATTCTATCTTGGGAATATATATCCACTTGGAAATCCTTTTATAGAAACAGCTTCTGGCCGGGTGTAGGTTCGAACCCCCAACTATGGGCCGGAAACCATGCCAGCAACGGCTCTACCGACTGAGCTATCAAGAGAGATATATATACGTACATATATGTATATATATATATATATATATATATATATATATATATATATATATATATATATATATATATATATATATATATATATATGAGTGGACCAGACATGATTCATGTCGAGGCATGGCAAGCTTTAGGAGATGAAGGAGTGGATATACTGTACTATCTCATGATGAAGATTTTTGAGCAGGAAAAGATACCAAATAAGTGGCGTGGGAGTATATTGATCCCAATCTTTAAAGGGAAAGGTGATGTCCAAGAGTGTGGGAATTACAGAGGTATTAAATTGAAGTCCCACACTTTGAAGATACTGGAAAGGATGATAGATGCCACACTAAGAGAAGAAGTAGAAATAGGTAAAGAGCAGATGGGATTCATGAAGGGGAGGGGAACAACTGATGGTGTATTTTGTCTGACGAACCGAATGGAGAAATTCTGGGAAAAGCAAAGAGATCTGCATATGGTATTCATTGACCTTGAAAAGGCTTATGACCAAGTCCCAAGACAAGAGGTATGGAGGAGTCAGAGGGAGAGGAGGGTGCCAGAGAAGTACGTTCGACAGATACAAGAGATATACCATAATATATTTACTAGAGTAAGGAGCAGTGCTAGGGAGACAAAAGGTTTTGAGGTGAGAGTAGGATTACACCAAGGGTCGACTCTTCACCCATTTATCTTTAACATAGTGATGGACGTTTTAATAGTAGAAGTAAGAGAGGCAGTACCATACAACCTATTGTATGCAGATGATATTGTTCTGTGCGCAGAGAGCAGGGAATATCTCGAAATAAATTTGGAAAGATGGCGGCAAGTACTGGAGGTCAGAGGAATGAGAATAAGTAGATCTAGGACAGAATATATGTGTACCACCAGTGAGGGGGATGATAAGAGAAAGTATTCAGCTTAGGGGAGAACAGATAAAGAGAGTTAATAAGTTTAAGTATTTGGGATCGTTTGTTAAAGCTGCAGGAGGTATAGAAGAGGAAGTTAAACATCGGGTACAGACAGGATGGAACAACTGGAGAGCAGCCTCAGGAGTTTTTTGTGACAAAAGAATACCACTGAGATTAAAAAGAAAATTTCATAAGACGGTGGTAAGAACAGCAATGCTGCATGGAACGGAAACAGCATGCATGAGGAAGACAGAGGGGAAGAAGAGGGATGTGGCAGAAATGAGAATGCCTAGGTGGATGTCTGGGGTGACAAGAGAGGATGGGATAAAAAATGATTACATATGGGGGTCGACAAAGGTGGTGAAAATATCAAAGAAATTGCAGGAAGGGAGGCTAATATGGCATGGACACCTAATTAGGAGAGATGAGGACCACGTTGGGAGACATACTATGGAGATGGAGGTTCAAGGAAGAAGAAGGAGAGGGAGACCAAAAGAGATGGGGGAACTTCGTGAGAGGAGACTTACAGGAGGAGGGAATTGATGAGGCAGAAGCGCAAAATAGAAAAAGATGAAAACGGCTCATCCGCAACATCGACCCCATATAAAAATGGGAACCAGCTGAGAGAAGAAGATATATATAAGAGTGTATGTGTATGTATATACACAGTATATACGCAAATTTGAAAAAAAAAAGGTCACAAATACCTCTTAATACCGAATTTACTTGGCCTTGGGATCTCAAACGCTTAGTAAAATTTCTTTAATGATGAGCAAAGATAAACTCAAACCTTTGACCAATGGAAATAAGAATAAACGTTTGACAGTTTAGACCAGCCTAACATTTATTCCCACTTCCATCGACCATTGGGTATTTGGAAAGAATTTGGAAAATAAATGTTGATAAATATAATTGTCATATATCTTTTATAGCTCAATGCTACATCAAATTTCCACATAAATGAACATTGGCTCTTTTTTTATAGGTATACTCCCTCTCTTCTGATCAATTTTCTGAGATCATTAGCATCCATGTCATGTAGGTGGCCTGTCTCTCTCTCTCTCTCTCTCTCTCTCTCTCTCTCTCTCTCTCTCTCTCTCTCTCTCTCTCTCTCTCTCATGTATATAAACGCACACACACTTTAAGGATTCTTTTAACCTATATTAAATCAGTAAAAACAGCTTTATTAACATTCTTACATATACTAAGGAAATGATGATAAGGTTTATTTAATAACTGATTTACACTTTGGAATGCTCTTATTAACAAACACAAATTTGCAGGTGGTTGACGCAATAGTCAGGCGTTGGCCAAAACACAGAAATGTGACATTTTTCTTTTTCATTATTCAATTTGTTTATGTTGATTACACTGATTATAAGACCACCAAATCACACCATAGTCATACACCCTCTGGCATATAACTATTATTCCTTAAATTATTTGAATCTGTAATGATTATTGATATTCTCCATTCATGGAAATTCATTTGGCAGCGCTGTCCCAAACTTGTCGCACCAACCTAAACTATGCTGATGATTGTTACATTAGTCACTTGTACAAGGAACATGACTTACCACCCACGTGTTCTGATGAAGAAAGGAAATACTAAACACTTTTATATGTAAACTCAAGTTTTGACCGATAGCATATGAAAAATTCATACCATTTTATGATAAAAATATTCATTCCTAATGAGGAAATTATCGTTGGACAATTTACCAACTACCAATTCTCAAGCTTCTACCTTCCTACCAAACTTATTTGATACACGTGGTCCGTCAAATAATTGACTATATTAGGTAGGAAAAGGTGCCTCTGATGCCATTTATTGGCGGTAAAGTAAAACTCATTACGATCTATGTGAAGGAGCTAGGAGGAGTCTGCGTTATTATGCCTTTCAAAATGTAACAATATTGTTATTTTACGTAGTTGTTATTAATAACACATGTCAAACCATAAAACATTATTTATCTTTTGGTTTCATAAAAAAAGTAATTGAAAATTAGATCAAATAACTGCGTATTTAATAGATTGTCTCACCGATTGTAGTACATTTGGCACCATCCAGGGAACCCCCCCCCCCCCCCCGACTCCCAACCGTAATTGCACTGACGATTGTTTGCTTAGGATATATGTCTTTGAAATTTAATTCTAAATTTGCAATATCCAAAGAATTAAGTTGTGGCCAGACAACAAGGAACATCAAGTTCACGTAAGTCAGTTTTATAGTAATTTTTTTGCACAAATAGCAACACCTATGAATTAATAAAAACCATAACGAGTGGATGATGCGGATAATTAGCCATTTGGTGCTCTACTGCTAAGGCCATCTATTGGCCATGACAATAAGCAATATGTAGAGTTTTTTAATCCTTGCATTATGGAACCTTTCATGACGTCATTTTGGTTTATAATACACTAAAATAGCCTACTTAAATGGAGCTGAATATAATTTATAGCTGCCACATATATTTCTGCATGAGTACCAATCTATCATCCTTTTCCAATTGAAAAGAATCATTTACATGAAAGGAATAATGGACATATTCTGGTATCTTTTGACATGAAGTAGATACAATCGGATTCTATTCAAATTTAGATAGGTGTTTGATTACTAATACATAATTTGATGTTAGTTTTTGTTCAATTAATGCATCAATGATTTATAATACCATTAATACTTTTTTTTCTCCTGATTTTTATGTTTTAATTTATGGTAATTATATATAAAATACTGATAATATGTATCAAAAAATACAAAGGACAGATCCCAATATCCTAAAATTAAAGAGTTGGAACCAGCTATAGAATTAAAAATCCTAAATTTAACCTGAATATATTCATGTCCACACCAATTACATTGTTAACTAATCATAAGCCAAATTATAGATATCAATCCTCTATCAAGTGAGCATTATAACATGTACTAGGGGCGTTTTTTTTTTGGGGGGGGGAGAGGAGGGTAAAGTTTGAAGAAACAAATATAAGAATTAGCATTAATCAGAAATAACTTAAACCCTTATGTTCTGCAGATGACTTAGTTCTGTTTAGTGAATCATGGAAGGAATTGCAAAAGATGATAGAAGATTTGAATAGAAAAAGCCGAAATGTAGGACTGAGAATGAATATGAGCAAAACTAAGACAATATTCAGGGAAAATACAGACACAACAAATAAGGGTTAAGGACGAGTTAATGAATATGCGTAATTATAACAGACAATAAGTGTTTCCACAGGACATGATACCTAAAGTTTAAAAAATGGATAAGCATGGGAGAAATAGCTGTTAGTAAACAAAAAAATATTATGAAATGTAAAATGCCACTTTAGCTAATAAGAAAAGTATTCAATCAGATGGTCCTACCAACATTAACTTATGCATCAGAAACTTGGAGCCTTGCTAGACCTTAGAACATAAGCTAGTTACAGTTCAAAGAGAGTTATGGAAAGAATAATGATGGGAAAATCACAAGAAACAGAAAAAGAGCAACATGGATACGAGAGAAAAAAAATTGAGGATATTGTGACAACATGTAAGAAAAAAAAGGGACATGGGCCGGACATATAATGATAAGGGCAGCTGATTTATGGACTAAAAGAATGACACAATGAATCTCGAAAGATTGCAAATGTGTGTTTGACAGTGTTGATTTCAAATGTAGAAGTTGCAGTGTTATCCGCATTAGTAACATTATCAATTCAATGAGTTGGATCAGAAAATATACAGCTGGTGTACAAAGGTCCTTTCACTCAAATACATCTGGAACATAATCTGTTTCAGTTATGCTGATGACAAATGAATTTTAACGATGTTTTATTCTAGTTCTCTCATGCAAGGTAACATGGGCCATATAAGCACGCACTGGATTTACTCCATGAATGCAAGAATTACGACTTAGCTTTGGTGTAGATGCAACATACAGCACAAGTGAGCATCTTAAGACTTTCAATGGACTGCAACAGATCATCCCTACCCCCACTGACAGCAGATTCAGTTTCTGAAGTCCATGTTCTCAAACACCAGCAATACCAATACAGATGAATGAATGATAGAAGAAGACTGACACGTTTCTGTTTTTGCATTATTGGCCAAGTTTTAGGAGACGTAAAACTCCATTTCACCGTGGCTTAAAACAAACTGAATACTATATCAAGGTCAAGATAGCGGATTGACATCAGGAATGAGTATGTTGAACCTTAGCCATCAGATATAATTCAAGGAAAAGGAGAGATACATCAATGGACCAAAGAGATTGTGGAGAATACCCATCCCAATAGATGTCTTGTGTTGTCAATGATCTCTGAACTCCCTGTTGTCCAAAGCTCAATAAACAATTCTAATTGTACAGGGATCTCAGTTTCAGGAATAGATTTCATTCATAACACTATCCTAGTCATATTGTATAACCAGCTAGGAGATAATCACCTTGAACGCTCTCAAATGAGGAGTCGATCAACACCAGTAGGAGAGAGAATTTTACTGATGTGCTGCACTTCCAGGTCACTCAGACGTCACGCCTTCTCAAAGGACCTATTGGTGTACGGTAATTATTGGAAACTACTCCAACAATGATAATCGGAAGCCCAGTGTTGATGATGATTATTTTCTGTGGTGCAAGACAAGAAAAAAAAACACAGATTGTCAGGAGGGATCTTTCCCTAGTTTCATAACAACATTGGGTGCACTGTAATATCCACTCAAATTTCATGTTGCAAAGAAGTCATTTATACCTATTGTTTCATGTGTGGCAACTGAAATTCACACATTGTTTACAGCTATGATTAACTTTCAGGATTCATTAAAGCTAAATACTCTATTGTCAGAGGTATTATGGTCCGATGAATTAGTGTATGTAATTGCCAAGGAAATTCAGCAGTTAAAGTCAGATCAGTTTGGTAACATCTTCCTAACAATGAGACCTTTTCAAATTGGTAAGATTGTTTTTGTTTGCCATAGAAAGTTTTAGGCAAGGTCGGTATTTATCTGGCTTAGATTGAGAGTGAAGTATTTGGCAAGCTTGTTGTAGAGAATAGTGTCATGATAGGAGGCGAATATTGCAAAGGCAAAGATGCAATGAGTCTTAATCACAGCGAGCAGGGATAAAAAATAGAATTATATTTCTAAAAAAAGATGAACATCTACAATATTACAGTTAATCGTACAACAAAAATAATTGTAGTATGTAACGGTGTGAAATTTTTTATGTAAATTTTCTTGAAAACAGTCGACATATGTATACAAATTTCTATTATTAATTCCCCATAGTGATCATTCTTCACATATGAGAAGTCCTGCAATGTCCTATGTCCAACGGTTGCGGAGAATAAGTAGCGACAGATGGCAATGCATCCAGCAGAAAGGAAGGGGGGGGGGGGGGGGGGCGGGGCCGGGGGTTGGCTGACTATTTCAGCTATTTTGGCGTCTGTGAAAAATGTGTTACCGAACAAATATTATTCCTAGACCTTCAATCAGTGGATTCCTGAAGAGTTTAGATCTGGACAGAAAACTACACACAAACCCACCAGCATCGCTGCTAGAGTAAGAGTACGAGTTTCTAAGCCGCTTAATATGACACCATTTCATGATTTGCAATTGTTTTTGTATTTTTTTATAATATATTCTACCAATATCTCAGCATGGTATAAATTTGACTTCTGTAGTGTAGCACTTTATGAGAGAAAAGGGAGTCCCTGAGAAATGCTTTTGAATCACACCAAGATATGCATGGAAGGGCAGAAGCAAATGTTAGAGCAGTATAGGCCTAACAGAAAGTTTCCCAATAAATGTGGGACTACATTAGGGGTTTGCATTGAGCCCTTACCTATTTGATCTCGTCATGGATGTAGTAACACAAGGTACTGTATTAGAGATCAGTCTTCTTGGTGTATACTTTTTGCTGATAATGTTATACTGTGTAGCACTAGGCGAGATGTAGTAGAAGAGAAACTAGCCCAGTGAGGAAGGGAAACATGGAAAAAATTATTTTTTAAGAAGAGTAACAATATTGAAATAAATATCTCCTATATAAACTATAAAAAAACTTTAACAAATCAAGAGGAAGAGGCATAAGAGTGTACCCTCAACCAAGAGAACTAACCCAAGGCAGTGGAAGACCATGGTACAGAGGCTATGGCAATACCAAAGACTAGAGAACAACGGTTTGATTTTGGATTACCATAGTTAGAGAGTCTCTTCTACCCTTACCATGAGGAAAGTGGCCACTTTATAATTGCAGTGCAGTAGTTAACCCCTTGAGTGAAGAAGAATTTTTTGGTAATCTTAGTGTTGTCAGGTGTATGAGGACAGAAGAGAATATGTAAAAAATATGCCAGACTATTCGGTGTGTGTGTGTGTGTTTGTGTGTGTAGGCAAAATAGGAAAATGAACCGTAACCAGAGAGAAGGATCCAATGTAGTACTGTCTGGCCAGTCAAAAAACTCCATAACTCTCTAGCGGTAGTATCTCAACGGGTGGCTGGTGACCTGGCCAACCAATAACCTACACACACATACATATATTTATAATTACAAATATATATATATATATGTGTGTATATATATATATATATATATATATATATATATATATATATATATATATATATATATATATATATATATATATATATATAAATCTATATATATTATTAGTTAAAAATATTGCAGGGATATATATATATATATATATATATATATATATATATATATATATATATACATATATATATATATATATATATATATATATATATATATATATATATATATAATATATATATATATATATATATATATATATATATATATATATATACAGATATATATGTAGAAATATAAATGGCTTAGTTTGTCCATAAATAGTGTACAATAAATTCAATAGAACATCAAAAAGTAATGATTACTTTTCTTTTTCTTCTTCTCCTATTCTTGCTTTATAGCCTCCCGTATGCAAGCGGGAGGAGTTCTTTAGTAATTAAAGCTCAAATCTATCATTCACAATCTCCAATTTATTCTCTTTGTCCCCATTAACCAACCCTTCATGTGATACTCCCATCGTCCCTCACCAACACTGTCCTCGCATGGGACTTTCAGGCTTAATATTTGTAGCTACAGATCAGCAAGTTTGTTGATATGAAAATCAAAGAGGATATTCTATAATAAAGAAATAGGAAAGTTTAATATATTCTCTTTAAGTATTTTCACCTTTTTAAGTAGCATATTTGAAATAGGGTAAATAATGTCCATGAAAGAAATTAACTCCGTCTGTTCTTATGTGAAGAATGAATTTTTTTTTTCTGAATTAAGTGACAGAAAGGTCTGTTACCTTCACCGTTTCACCATTCCATGAATGATTTGAAATGCCGTTTGCCCCACTAGTGATTTGAACTGTTCTCTGCCACATCAGTGATGCGAAGCTACCTTTTCAGCAAGAATTGGGTCTGCAATGCCTTACTCCACTACTTCAAAGACACTTTACGATTTTGCTAATAAGGTTTGAGACAGCTATAGGGATCCCATTCTTTCATTCATTCACTGGATGGAACGAGATGTGTCTGTCTCCTGTGGAAAATGGAAGAAATCTGTATGGAAGACTTGGAATATGTTCAATGATGTTTATGAAAAATTTACTAGTCGGTCAAGCATTCCATATTGACTCACAATCTTCACCTTCAGAGGCCAGAAATATTCAGTGTAGCTACTCGTATGGATGAAGCAAGACTAGGTAATTTCCTCTTCCAAATAGAGGCCATAAAAGTCAATTACACTAGCATAGGCAGCTATGAGCGAACACACAAAGCGTATGTCCAGTCAGGCTGGGATCATCTTGGGTCAAGCAGCCATCTTCACTCCAGACACAAGTCTGCTGAACTGAAGTGGATACAGAAAGGAGAAACATGCCAGATATTTGCCTGATATTTTGGGTAATACTGCCCTCTATTGCAGTGAGCAGTTGGGAACTGACGAAGTGTTCCTGTAAGAAAGTCTGCGAAGGTAAATGCAAAGACTTACTGTCACTGTTCCCCTGTACATCACTCAGCAATTGAGCAGTAGCGGATGGAGGACCAGTGGTATGGTGTGAATGCTGTGTTGTACAAACCATACAAGATGTAAATTGGATAACCTTTTTGGTCATCTAAAAAAAAAAAAAAAAAAAAAAAAAAAAAAAAAAAAAAAAAAAGTACCATAATCTTGAAAAAAAAAAGCTACATTTGCTTTATAGACAATAAAATCTTGAGAAATATACGTGATTTTGCTTTAGAAATATTAAAATCTAATTCTGTTGCCTTGGCAACATTAGAAACCGTAACTAAATCATGCAGCTCGAATAAATACAATTATTATTTATAAGCAAGATGTAATTTCTGGGTAGCTAATTTGGCGGCCTTCTTGAAGAATCGTCGCAATCTATGAGTTTCATTTGGCCGATCAGCACGACTTGGAGAGAACATGAGGCAAATTTGATTCTTGTATCATTTGCATGATTTTTCTATTATCTCCAACACTAAAACACTTTCTCCAAAAACCATATCCTGCATGTGACGAAGAAAAGTAGCTAGTCCCTCCTGCCTTCAACAAAGACGAATTTCCTGTTCCATCCTAAAGTTGCTCATTCAGTGATCTTCGTAAACTCTAAGTACAAAGTATACCTTTTACTCGCCATTCGAGTATTTTCCATTTGTTCTCCCACCAGATAGTTTCCCCTATCTGCATTTTTTCATATACAGTATGAAGATTTGTGTCAAATGAAATTAAATAATAATTTTTCCTTGTAAATAAGCTTGTGATTAAAATGGGACAGAAGGGGGACAGAGGTAGATGGAGAAAGCTGACTAGAAACATCGACCCCGCATAGAAGTGGGAAAAGATGTAGACAAAGAAGAAGCTTGTGATTAAAAGTGTATTATTTCAAGTGAGTTTCATTTTATATTAATTTTCCAGATTTCAGTTGCTGGTATTGACTCTTCATTGATTACAGTTAGAAAGAACCTGCAGGGTTGTTGTGGCCTAGTTGGTGATCAGCATCATAGGGTTCGAGTCCCGCTCATACTCGTTAGTTCCTTTAATGGCTGTAACCTCACCATCCATGTAATCTAAGTTTTGGTGGTTTCATGAAGCCTATAGATCTACCTGCTGAGTCAACACTAGCCATTGCCTGGCACTCCATGATCTCAGCTTGAATGGAGAGGAGGTTTAGGAGAAGATCATATGTCTGTATGGTCAGAGTCTAGGGCATTGTCTTACTTGCTAGGGCAAAGTCACCGACCCTTGCCTCTGCCATTCATGAGTGGCCTTTAAACCCTTAAAACTATTTAGAAAAATATTCAGAAAACAGGAAGTGATTCCCTAATTCCTTGTGGTTAATATATTTGATTCTTGTTTAATTCATGATCTATTTTTGATGAACTCTGGAAAAATAATATGGAAACATTTATTTATTAGCGAATAGAAAAAGAAATAAAGAATCGTGCCTAAAAAGATTGTCATGAAAGGTAAGATAGATTTATTACATAAATTCGAACTTTTTTTTTATGATAATTGTATGAATAACCCTAGTGATTTTCATTTAACAAAATATCGAGTCATGAATGCATGTTAAATTTCAAATTCCTACTGTCTTGCGATTAGAGACCCAAGTGATAATCACTTCTACCTGGGCAAGGATTCGAACCTTTGTTAAAGTAAAAATAAAGGTGACAATAGACGTGATTCATTCAGTTTTCAGGCGAGATAAGAGTTCATTACGACTTCATTTTCTGTATACCTGAAAAATTTCTTTTCCATGCAGTATTAGGTTATAAGGAAAACCCCGGCTGGGAATGTGATTCCGAGGCAGAGGGAATTCCATATTAAAATGCATATTTGCCTGAAATTTTAGTGTTGAAAAACATGAATGTTTGTGAGATAGATGAGGTAGATCCGTAACCTATTCAGAGAGCAGCAGAACCAGAAGGGCATTAAAGTTACATTAAAACTTTTTGTGAGGCCTGAAAACGAGACTGAGACATGAAGACAGAATTAATTGCAATGTACTCCCCTAACGACGGAGACGCTCGGTTGCAGAGCAGAAGGGTCAGTTAGTACATTTAAATTCTGCAAATATTTTCTTCAACGGTTCAAGTCATCTTCTGATCATGACCTAAAATAAATAGATCGCGATAAAAATCAAAACACGTACCTAAGTAATTAATGGGTTGATGCTAGACCCTTAAAAGGAGATTCCCTTAGCTTAATTGAAATTCTTCCCCCCTAATTGACGTGTTAGACTTTTTTGGCGCGAAAAGTTCCCAGAGAGGTGATGCCCTATCAAGCATCCTTGACTACCAAGAGAAGTGGAAGGGAATGTAACAAAAACGCCCAAGGACAGGTGATGCCGCAGGAATACTAAGGGGAAAGTCTGTAGAGGCATCAGAGAGAAGGAAGGTGCACTAACAACATACATAAATGCAATTCCAGTCTCACTCTATAGTCAATATTTTTTAGTGAGCTAGATTTGCACAGACTTGGGGGGTTTCCTTTTAGCTCGGAAAAGTTTCCTGATCGCCGATTGGTTGAACAAGATCCTTCTAACCAATCAGCGATCAGGAAACTTTTCCGAGCTAAAAGGGCACCGCTGCGAGTCGGTGCAAATGCGTTTCATTAAAAAAAATGAATATAGTACATGAATTGAGTCACGCACGAATAACGATATCGTATTACCAATTATTTCGATTTGTAGGCAATGACTCATAATGGTATTTTCTACAATCAAATAAGAAGGTAAAAGTTAATATCATCACCGATATTTTCCCCCAAATGGCTAATTAACAAATTATGAGATGTGTCAGTCAATTTTTCTTCTTATGTTCGACTATCACTCGATTAATTAAACTTATTTTCCTCCAATAACTACACTTCATTTTACGTCAGCAGAAACTCATTTTTCTTTGAAGTTAACAAAGTTATCGTAGATCAAGAGGGAGACCGAACAAATTAGTATTCGGAGTTTATTCCGTATCGTTTTGGAAATTCTTTTCATCAAGGGTCTCTGTTGACTTGTCTTGGAGACCTTATTCAGCAGACAGGTCATCTGGAACACCAAAGAATATTACCGTTCAAAAGTTTGAGATGGGAAAATAAGAGTTTCCAAATCATTTAATGAAATATGAACTTATATGCTGGAAATATGTAATCATATACACATACGTAATGATTAACGATATGGGGAATTATCTATTTTTCTTATTCAATTAGTTTTGTGATTCATATTGACAAACAAAATATACACATACAGATAGACAGCAACATACTCATATTACTCCGGAGTAACATTATTTTGTTTGTTGTTCGAAGGTAAAACTATTTCTTCTTGGGTAATGGCTACGTAAATCTTTTAGAAAAGTTTAATAATCGCAGGATCAAGTTCTATATGCGAGAATCATGTTGATATAATCCATTTTGCAGTCAAGCAATTTAAAAAAATGACCAATTGCCCCTATACAAAAGTAGAAATCTGAAAAATATATCTTTTAACTAACTATGTTATGCGATGTCAGTTCCTATGATGTAGGAAAGACTGGAGGCTGGTTTATCTTGACTATATGAAATATATTTGTTTAAATGTAGTATTTAACATATGTATGATTTAAAAAAAAAAAAAAAAAAAAAGCAAAGGCGGGGAGTAGTAGTGACATTATTCTATTGGCGTCGATAGTACTTGAAGGAGTACGAGGAATTGAATTGAATGAGGTGTCGGTAAATTTGTCTCGCCGCTAGATGGCTCTAGTGGAAAGGCAGACGGCGGGGCGGGCTGAAAATAAGAAAAGAGTACTACAACAAATGTGGATGAAAAGAGAAAAACTAGTGAAAATAAGGAACACACAAAACTAAAAAGACACAGAGGCGCCGTTGCAAAGGCAAAGCCTCAACCTGAATCTGATCTGATCTGATCTTTAGGACAGAGCCAGGTCGCCATTTGAGCCCATAACACACCTGTCACGAATGTTTTATCTTCCTGATCCTTCGAGAATCGAAAAAGGAGAAAGTATCTAACAAGGAAAACACACTCAGAATTCAGAACTCTACTACCAAATGTGTTAATTTATACAAATGTTTACAATGGATACACCACCAAGATTCTAAAAATAATTGCATGGCTATAAAAACGTACAAGCAGTTACATGGTTGAAGTAATATACAAACTGATAGAACATTTAACTTAACTCTGATCATATAACATCTCTATTTTATCGTCATAATATTTCTCACAAGATGAAAAGAGTTCCAGCATCTGGTGTTTAGTTACAAGGGGGAATTTTGGATATAATCCCCATGAAGGTCCATACAAGTTGTAGCACATGATAATGCCATATGAAATTCTGGCTCTGGTTTCTGCTCAATAGAATAAATTTCGTCCAATTGAAGGCTGAAACGGCAAAGCTGTAAACAATATTGAGATGTTGATCTCTCGCGTAAGTAAATTACAACACAGTTTTGGCACTGGATGGATAAAACAATTTTCTATGCATCCATTGGCCAAAATATACCAAAATGTGTGGGAACCTGAAGGGAGGCATATCTAACAGTGATTGATTAATTGATTGATTTAAAGTTTTCAAGCATCCTGACATTATCTAACAGTGACGATATCACAAAAAAAAAAGAAAAAAAAAAAAAAAAAGCAGTGTTTCATTATTTAAAAGTACTAGTCATTTAACCAGGCTACATATACATCTAAGCCTATGCCGTGAGTCTAGTTATATAAACATATTTAAACAGAAGGTAAAATAAGGATTTTGATAAATGTTGCAATGTAAAATCTCGTTTACCGTTCCACCAAGTCTTTCTTCTTCCTTGCTTGAGGGTACACTCCGCCATGCTATTCTATCTTTCTTTTCCTCCTTTTGTTATTTGAAATATTTATAGTTTATATATGAAAAATAAGATTTAATGTCGCTGTTCTTGAAATATCCTATTTTGGTTGTACATTAATGCTCGTACTATATTCATTCCCTTAAGACTTATAGCATCCACCTTTTCCAACTAGGGTTGTAGCTTAGCATGTAATAATAATAATAATAATAATAATAATAATAATAATAATAATAATAATAATAATAATAATAATAATAATAATAATAATAATAATTTTCTTGATTATTCATCCAGGAGGAAACCCTCCAAATTTCAATGATATATGTGATTAAAATAACATTAAGATCGACAGGCATAAATAAGAAAAAGATTCAAACTACGTTAACCCTAAGAGAGATATTTTTTATTACCTTTATATATTTTCTGGTTTTATTACATATTCAGATCCAATTTGATACGACGGAGATCTGCCATGATTTATTCATTCCCACCAGAATTCCAGCAGCGGTGTGAATTCCAATGTTGCTACCACTTTTTGGGATCGATGGTGCGACTCTTTATTGCTTGGGGAACTCTGTGTAAATAGATCCTGTGGATATATCCAACAAACTGTTACTTTTAAAGACTTTCTGTTTGTTCGCTCTTATGGTTCTATGTAGCAGTGATTTCCTTTTAAAGACATTGTCTGTTCGCTTTTATGGTTCCATGAGGCAGTGATTTCCTTTTAAAGACTGTTTGTATGCTTTTATGGTTCCATGTGGCAGTGATTTCCTTTTAAAGACCTTGTCTGTTTGCTGTTATGGTTCCATGGGGCAGTGATTTCCTTTTAAAGACTGTATGCTTTTATGGTTCCATGTGGCAGAGATTTCCTTTTAAAGACTTCCTGTTTGTTCGCTTTTATGGATCCATGTGGCGGTGATTTCCTTTTAAAGACTTTGTTTGTTCACTTTTATTGATCCATGAGGCAGTGATTTTACTTATCGAGGTAGTGAAATTCACATTACCATATAACCAAGTCTAAATGTTACTTTGAATTTGATCGTACTCATTTCTTTTTATTTTATTTTGGTGTTTGATGGTCAATGTTAGACTAACTAGATATAATAAGACAAATAACTATCCAATAATAAATCATTTCCCTGACAGACGCCGATATCTAGTGTGTTTGACAGTTCCGCAGCTTTGTTTTTTGGGGCAATTTAGAAAAAAACTCTTTCTTGCTTATTTACATATGCAGCCGTTATTCTTCAGTTTTTGTCTAAAAATCCACATCCTCAGGAAAGAAGTAACCTCTGGCATATGTTCAAATGATAGATAAAGAACAGTGAAAGAGTCAGCAGAATTGTAATATATTAGGAAAATCTGTTGATAAAGAATAGTCTAGAATTCTGCAACATTATGAATTTAAAAGAGGTTGTTTATATGCAATATATTTGAATAGAAAAACTCAGGTGACCTTTTATCACTAATGAATAAAATCTGATAAGAAGACAATATACAAGAATTTATCTGTTGAAGGATTTTATTAAACTAAAAAAGATAAGATGGTTAAGAGAAAGAGTTTTAACAAAAGGCTTGAAGATGAATACGAATTAATTATGATGATTTTTTTTTTTTTTTTTTTTTTTAGGAACAATCTCCGTACCTTTTTGATACATATAATCCAGACGTCAAAATTTCATATGTATAAAATATCTGAATATGAATATAATTAATGATTTAAAATGTAAATGGACATTATTTCTGAGAAAAAAAAAACATGCATTATATGGTCTGTCGTATACTATTACAATGAATAAAAAAAACCCACTTATATGAGGATACACATATATGCATATCATGTTTATAAAGCTATATTATGTCTTTACGTATTTGATAAACACAGAAAGCCAAGTAATAAATTAATATTTGATCGTATCTCTCCAAAAAGGGACACAAATGACCAAAAATATAAAATAAACTTAGAAACTTACAATAATATACATATTTTTTATTGAAGTTTCAAAATATTCCTTTCAGGGTTGTGGTAGTATATTGAAAACAACCATGTCTTTTAATCGTCTGGACAGGTGTTCGAGACCTACTCAAACTCGATATTTTGTAGTAGTGTCTGTAATATCACCATCTTTCTGAGTAAGGTATGTGAATTATGGGAATCCTATAAGGTTTACCTACCGAGTCATCAATAGCTATTGACTGGCACTACTTGGTCCTTGAAGAAGATGAGGCTTAGATGCTGATCCTATGTGTATCTGGTTAGTAGCACTACCTGGTCCTTGAAAAAGATGAGGCTTGGGTACTAATCATATGTGTATCTGGTTAGTAAACTACCTGGTCATTGAAGAAGATGAGGCTTCGGTGCTGATCATATGTGTATCTGGTTAGTATCACTACCTGGTCCTTGAAGAAGATGAAGCTTCAGTGCTGATCATATGTGTATCTGGTTAGTAGCACTACCTGGTCCTTGAAGAAGATGAGGCTTCGGTGCTGATACTATGTGTATCTGGTTAGTAGCACTACCTGGTCCTTGAAGAAGATGAAGCTTAGGTGCTGATACTATGTGTATCTGGTTAGTAGCACTACCTGGTCCTTGAAGAAGGTGAGGCTTCGGTGCTGATCATATGTGTAACTAGTTAGTAGCCTTACCTGGTCCTTGAAGAAGATGAGGCTTCGGTGCTGATCATATGTGTATCTGGTTAGTATCACTACCTGGTCCTTGAAGAAGATGAGGCTTCGGTGCTGATCATATGTGTATCTGGTTAGTAGCACTACCTGGTCCTTGAGAAAGATGAGGCTTCGGTGCTGATCATATGTGTAACTGGTTAGTAGCACTACCTGGTCCTTGAAGAAGATGAGGCATCGGAGCTGATCATATGTGTATCTGGTTAGTAGTACTACCTGGTCCTTGAGAAAGATGAGGCTTCGGTGCTGATCATATGTGTAACTGGTTAGTAGCCTTACCTGGTCCTTGAAGAAGATGAGGCATCGGAGCTGATCATATGTGTATCTGGTTAGTAGTACTACCTGGTCCTTGAGAAAGATGAGGCTTCGGTGCTGATCATATGTGTAACTGGTTAGTAGCACTACCTGGTCCTTGAAGAAGATGAGGCTTCGGTGCTGATCATATATGTATCTGGTTAGTAGCACTACCTGTTCCTTGAGAAAGATGAGGCATCATATCTGATCATATGTGTATCTGGTTAGTAGCACTACCTGGTCCTTGAAGAAGGTGAGGCTTCGTTGCTGATCATATGTGTAACTGGTTAGTAGCACTACCTGGCCCTTGAAGAAGATGAGGCTTGGGTACTGATCATATGTGTATCTGGTTAGTAGCACTACCTGGTCCTTGAAGAAGATTAGGCTTCGATGTTGATCATATGTGTATCTGGTTAGTAGCACTACCTGGTCCTTGAAGAAGATGAGGCTTCGGTGTTGATACTATGTGTATCTGGTTAGTAGCACTACCTGGTCCTTGAAGAAGATGAGGCTTCGGTGCTGATACTATGTGTATCTGGTTAGTAGCACTACCTGGTACTTGAAGAAGGTGAGGCTTCGGTGCTGATCATATGTGTAACTGGTTAGTAGCACTACCTGGTCCTTGAAGAAGATGAGGCTTCGGTGCTGATCATATGTGTATCTGGTTAGTATCACTACCTGGTCCTTGAAGATGAGGCTTCGGTGCTGATCATATGTGTATCTGGTTAGTAGCCTTACCTGGTCCTTGAAGAAGATGAGGCATCGGTGCTGATCATATGTGTATCTGGTTAGTAGTACTACCTGGTCCTTGAGAAAGATGAGGCTTCGGTGCTGATCATATGTGTAACTGGTTAGTAACACTACCAGGTCCTTGAAGAAGATGAGGCATCGGTGCTGATTATATGTGTATCTGGTTAGTAGCACTACCTGGTCCTAAAAGAAGTTGAGGCTGCGGTGCTGATAATATGTGTATCTGGTTAGTAGCACTACCTGGTCCTTGAAGAAAATGAGGCTTCGGTGCTGATCATATATGTATCTGGTTAGTAGCACTATCTGTTCCTTGAAGAAGATGAGGCATCATTGCTGATCATATGTGTATCTGGTTAGTAGCACTACCTGGTCCTTGAAGAAGGTGAGGCTTCGGTGCTGATCATATTTGTAACTGGTTAGTAGCACTACCTGGGCCTTGAAGAAGATGAGGCTTGGGTACTGATCATATGTGTATCTGGTTAGTAGCACTACCTGATCCTTGAAGAAGATTAGGCTTCGATGTTGATCATATGTGTATCTGGTTAGTAGCACTACCTGGTCCTTGAAGAAGATGAGGCTTCAGTGCTGATCATATGTGTATCTGGTTAGTAGCACTACCTGGTCCTTGAAGAAGATGAGGCTTCGGTGCTGATACTATGTGTATCTGGTTTGTAGCACTACCTGGCCCTTGAAGAAGATGAGGCTTGGGTACTGATCATATGTGTATCTGGTTAGTAGCACTACCTGGTCCTTGAAGAGGATGAGGCTTCGATGCTGATCATATGTGTATCTGGTTAGTAGCCCTACCTGGTCCTTGAAAAAGATGAGGCTTCGGTACTGATCATATGTGTATCTAGTTAGTAGCATTACCTGGTCCTAAAAGAAGATGAGGCTTCGGTGCTGATCATATATGCAGCTGGTTAGTAGCACTACCTGGTCCTTGAAGAAGATGAGGCTTGGGTACTAATCATATATGTATCTGGTTAGTAAACTACCTGGTCCTTGAAGAAGATGAGGCTTCGGTGCTGATCATATTTGTATCTGGTTAGTATCACTACCTGGTCCTTGAAGAAGATGAGGCTTCAGTGCTGATCATATGTGTATCTGGTTAATAGCACTACCTGGTCCTTGAAGAAGATGAGGCTTCGGTGCTGATACTATGTGTATCTGGTTAGTAGCACTACCTGGTCCTTGAAGAAGGTGAGGCTTCAGTGCTGATCATTTGTGTATCTGGTTAGTAGCACTACCTGATCCTTGAAGAAGGTGAGGCTTCGGTGCTGATCATATGTGTAACTGGTTAGTAGCACTACCTGGTCCTTGAAGAAGATGAGGATTCGGTGCTGATCATATGTGTATCTGGTTAGTATCACTACCTGGTCCTTGAAGAAGATGAGGCTTCGGTGCTGATCATATGTGTATCTGGTTAGTAGCTTTACCTGGTCCTTGAAGAAGATGAGGCTTTGGTGCTGATCATATGTGTATCTGGTTAGTAGTACTACCTCTGGTCCTTGAGAAAGATGAGGCTTCGGTGCTGATCATATGTGTAACTGGTTAGTAGCACTACCTGGTCCTTGAAGAAGATGAGGCTTCAGTGCTGATCATATTTGTAACTGGTTAGTAGCACTACCTGGCCCTTGAAGAAGATGAGGCTTGGGTACTGATCATATGTGCATCTGGTTAGTAGCACTACCTGGTCCTTGAAGAAGATTAGGCTTCGATGTTGATCATATGTGTATCTGGTTAGTAGCACTATCTGGTCCTTGAAGAAGATGAGGCTTCAGTGCTGATCATATGTGTATCTGGTTAGTAGCACTACCTGGTCCTTGAAGAAGATGAGGCTTCGGGGCTGAAACTAAGTGTATCTGGTTAGTAGCACTACCTGGTCCTTGAAGAAGATGAGGCTTCGATGCTGATCATATGTGTATCTGGTTAGTTGCTGTACCTGGTCCTTGAAGAAGATGAGGCATCGATGCCGGCCATATGTGTATCCGGTTAGTAGCACTACCTGGTCCTTGAAGAAGATGAGGCTTCGGTACTGATCATATGTGTATCTATTTAGTAGCACTCCCTGGTCCTAAAAGAAGATGAGGCTTCGGTGCTGATCATATATGTATCTGGTTAGTAGCACTACCTGGTCCTTGAAGAAGGTGAGGCTTTGGTGCTGATCATATGTGTATCTGGTTAGTAGCACAACCTGTTCCTTGAAGAAGATGAGGCATCGTTGCTGATCATATGTGTATCTCGTTAGTAGCACTACCTGGTCCTTGAAGAAGATGAGGCTTCGGTGCTGATCATATGTGTATCTGGTTAGTAGCACTACCTGGTCCTTGAAGAAGATGAGGCATCTTTGCTGATCATATGTGTATCTGGTTAGTAGCACTACCTGGTCCTCGAAGAAGATGAGGCTTGGGTGCTGATCATATGTGTATCTAGTTAGTAGCACTACCTGGTCCTTGAAGAAGATGAGGCATCGTTGCTGATCATATGTGTATCTGGTTAGTAGCACTACCTGGTCCTTGAAGAAGATGAGGCTTCGGTACTGATCATATGTGTATCTATTTAGTAGCACTCCCTGGTCCTAAAAGAAGATGAGGCTTCGGTGCTGATCATATATGTATCTGGTTAGTAGCACTACCTGGTCCTTGAAGAAGGTGAGGCTTTGGTGCTGATCATATGTGTATCTGGTTAGTAGCACAACCTGTTCCTTGAAGAAGATGAGGCATCGTTGCTGATCATATGTGTATCTCGTTAGTAGCACTACCTGGTCCTTGAAGAAGATGAGGCTTCGGTGCTGATCATATGTGTATCTGGTTAGTAGCACTACCTGGTCCTTGAAGAAGATGAGGCATCTTTGCTGATCATATGTGTATCTGGTTAGTAGCACTACCTGGTCCTCGAAGAAGATGAGGCTTGGGTGCTGATCATATGTGTATCTAGTTAGTAGCACTACCTGGTCCTTGAAGAAGATGAGGCATCGTTGCTGATCATATGTGTATCTGGTTAGTAGCACTACCTGGTCCTTGAAGAAGATGAGGCTTCGGTACTGATCATATGTGTAACTGGTTAGTAACACTACCTGGTCCTTGAAGAAGATGAGGCTTCGGTGCTGATCATATATGTATCAGGTTAGTTTATAGGACACCATCCTATTCCTTGTCTGTGCCATTCAAAAAACGATCTTTAAACAAGTGTGCCATATCATTGAACAGAAACTTGTCATATAAGTTTTCAGCAACAAAGAATGAATTTGGAAATAAATCCAATTTACGAAAGTCCTTCAATATTTTTTTTTATATTATAACAACATTTTCTGTAGCGTACAATAATCACCATATGTTTTCCCAGAAATATTATACTAGCTTAAACACCTTTGAATATACTCCCCCCTCTCTCTCTCTCTCTCTCTCTCTCTCTCTCTCTCTCTCTCTCTCTCTCTCTCTCTCTCTCTCTCTCTCTCTGTCTGTAGCGTATAATAATCACCATATGTTTTCCCAGAAATATCATACTAGCTTGAACACCCTTGAATATACTCTCTCTCTCTCTCTCTCTCTCTCTCTCTCTCTCTCTCTCTCTCTCTCTCTCTCTCTCTCTCTCTCTCTCTCTCTCTAACAAACTCCCACACATACAAACATGAAAGAAAAATTATATACAAGATTTTTGAAAATCCCTTATTTAGCTCTGTTGCATCCTGACTAATGATCAAGAGGGTAGAAGATTTATCAGATATTCGATCAAGCACATTGTTCTTACATACACAAAGAACAACCATTTTAGAGGTAAGAATTAGTTCCATTTCCTCGCAATGTATTTGAAATAATAGTTTTTCACCTTTGTTATATTTCTATGCATCATCATTAGATATTAATACATAATTTCTTCATTGGCCTTTTTGGATGATGGACAGAGATAATTAGTCATATTGCCATATTTTCAAACACTCTCGTACACTGTAGCAGTTTTGCTTTTGTATCTCATCACTCACTTTTCCCTGCACTCCTAATAGACGGCACAGTGTAAAATCCGGACGTCGGATGCCGTCCGGGAGAATAGAAAATCGCTTGTATCACCGGGAAAGACGCGAAAATACACCTCTTTTTTGTGACTGGTAATGTTCACTGATACTTTCTGTTATTTTCTGAATAAATGTTCGAAAAAATATTGGTTTATTTTCATGTTATTGAGAATATCACTTAGTACATAGTGTAATGTTGACGTCCGATTGAGATTATTCTCAATAAAATGAAAATAAATCAACATTTTTCGAACATTTATACAG
>NC_090748.1:34251174-34256174 GCF_036898095.1 Palaemon carinicauda
TTGTTATGCTATACTATGCATATCCAGTGATACATAGTTCACTTGATACTCATGGAAATTTCTTCTCTTTACAGAAGGACACTCCGAAGTGGGGAAGTGCTTTCTGCATTGTCAGCAGCAAGAACCTCTGCGGACATGAGTTTTGTAGGAGACACGCAGCATACGCTGTCTCCAAGGATGATCTCCGGTATTGGAACCCTCAGGTATGTACTGTGTGCACTAACCTGATTACTGAGACCTTTAATTCCCCTAGGACAGAGGAATCAAGGGATATAGCTAGGAAGAAGCTTCGTACCTGGGTAAGGGGCTTCCAAAAGAACACTTCTGGCCCTTATCTTCCAAGTGAGAAGATGAGGGCGTATCTTTTCCCTAAGGCATCAGCTGATGCAGTGATTCCCCAGCCTCAAGAGGAGATCCCCTAAGTTCAGATCCAGGTGGATGCTGAAGTCGCGGTCGCGATGCAAGACATCCAGTTAGATGACAGGATGTCTGATGTGGACGGGTGTCAGGAGGAAGACCTCCAGGCAGAAGCCCAGGATGAAGTTCAAGCCCCAGACGTTGTAGAGGTAGACGTCGACGAGGTGTCGGCTACTCCGGTTCAGATTCCGGAGCCTATTCCTCTACATCGGCCGGTCTCCCAGTAGAGCTGGGACAGGCCCTCTCTTCTATTGTTGGAATGATCCAACAAATGCAGAAGGAGAATCAGGAGAAGGCGGCTGCAATGGAACTGCGAATGCAGTGCCTTGCAGAATCACATGGGCCCCAGAAAAAGCTCAATGTGAAAGACCTTCCCTTGTGCTCAGATGCTATCCCATGGAGTTATGCTGAGCACATGCCGATGACGACTGGAAAGATCGTCATCTCGGATAAGCTGGGCTCAGTTCCCCTGGAGGAGGTGGAATTCTGGCCCAGCAAGGCATCATATCCGGACTGTTATGTCCGGCTGAGGAAGGAACCAGCTTCAAAGGAGGAGACAGAGCCGAAGGAGGTCATAGTGATGGACCATGCTAAGGCTCAAGCTCTACTTTCATCCTCGATGAAAGAGAGGGGCTCTCTAACTCAAAGGTAGCCGCATTGAATAGGAAGCTCCCTTCCTTTGTGGTCCTCGCCTACTAGAGCCTTCCCCTTTTTACAGAAAGGGTTTCTGGCTGTACTAAAAGCAGTCGAGGCCGGCAAGTCTTGCCCCTCCCTAGAGGAGTGTAAACCCTTGTCGCTGGCCCTGCCTATGGACCACAAAGACTGGAAGGACGTCCATCTTACGTTCTCAGTTGGAAAGTTGGAGGCTGATATTGCCGGACGTCAGTTCGGCAAGGACCTCCCTAAGCTGTCTGACTTTCTTTTTGCGAAGTGAGTTCGATACAAAAGAAAGACTGACTGTCCTCATGTCTCTTCAGACTACTCTCGAGACGATGGCAAGTGACCCCAAGGTCCATGAAATGTTCATGGTAGTGGCCAAGTCTCATCTGGCCACAGTGACGAAGGACCTTTATGGCTTCGTCAAGGCAAGGAGAGCTTGTAGGGAGTTCGTGTTTACCTCGGCTACGGTGAGGCACGAGCCAAAGAAACTAATCTCCTACAACATTTGGGGAAAAGACCTTTTCCCTACCGACTTGGTCAAAGAAGTTGTTGATAAGGCCGCCTTGGAGAATAGAAACCTTCTCCAGAAGTGGGGCCTGGCTATCAAAAGAAAGTCTTCCCCGGATGAGGGTCCTCAACCAAAGAGGAAGACTATGAGGACTAGGCTACCGTCTCGGCCAGCCAAGCCTCTTAGACAGCAACAGCAACTGCAATTGCCATTGCCCCCAGTGCCCCAGATCGTGGCACACCAACCCCGACCACTTTTCAGTGGGTACCCCAGGCCGTGTCGACACAGTCCACGGCATTCACCCCAGCGTTCGAAGGGCAGGTCTACTTCCTTTCGAGCAAAGCCTAGAGGAGCAGCCAGAGGCTCGACTAAGACGCCCCTCAAGGGGAAGGGGATTCAGGGGTGGTCGTGGTCAGGAAGGCAAGACCTCAGGACGGCAGTCCAAGTGAGGGTGATACCGGTAGGAGGGAGACTTCTGAAATTTCAGGATCGGTGGACCTTCGATCCCTGGGCCCACAGCCTACTCAAGAATGGACTGGGCGGGAGCTGGTACAGCACTCCACCCCCGTGCCTTCGGTTTTTCCAACACTCCACCCCCATTATGGAGGAGTACGTTCAAGAACTGTTGGAGAAAAAAGGTGATCCGAAGGGTGAAGGCCCATCAATTTCTAAGGGAGGCGGTTTTGTGTTCCCAAGAAAGGACTCGGAAAAGCTCAGAGTCATTCTGGACTTGTCCGCCACTCAACAAGTTCATAGTGAATTGCAAATTCAAAATGCTAACACTGCAACACATAAGGACCTTACTGCCCAAGAGGGCATATTCCGTCTCTATAGACTTGTCAGAGCCCTATTGGCACATTCCAATTAGCCATCCGACCTCTCCCCCTACCTAGAGTTCAGGCTACAACGAAGACTATACGCCTTCGGAGCCATGCCATTCTGGGCTAAACATAGCCCCAAGGATTTTTACGAAGCTTGCGAGCGTAGCTCTCAAACAATTACGCCTAAAGGAATTCAGGTAGTAGCCTACCTGGACGACTGGTTGGTGTGGGCAGCATCCGAGACAGAATGCTTGCAAGCTTCCAGTCAAGTGATCCAGTTCCTAGAGTACCTAGGCTTCAAGATCAACAGAAAAAGTCTCGACTTTCTCCATCTCAAAAGTTCCAGTGGCTGGGAATCCACTGGGACCTTTTGTCACACCGTTTCCTCCACCCCGGCGAAGAAAAGGAAGGAGATAGCGGGTTCTGTCAAGAAACTTCTAGATTCCCGAAAGGATATCAAGACACGAGCAGAGAGGGTACTGTGCTCTCTCCAGTTTGCTGTCGGTGACAGACCCAGTGCTAAGAGCACAGCTAAAGGATGCAAATCGGAGTTTGGAGAAGTTATGCATCAAACGCGCGAAGAGATCTGAGAAGACCAGCCGCTTCGGCTAAGTACTCTTCTCAGGCCTTGGTCCCAAGCCAGACATCTAAAGAAGTCGGTTCTTCTTCAGCCACCTCCCCCGTCGGTGACGATTCACTCAGACGCCTCGAAGGAAGGGATGGGGAGGTCACTCTCATCGGAAAAAAGTCCAGGGACTTGGTCCAAGCTATTCAAGACCTTTCACATAACTATCCTTTCTAGAAGCTAGGGCAGTGCTCCTTACCTTAAAGAAAGTCTCCCGCGTCACTCGATCCACATAAGGTTGGTGATAGACAGCGAGGTAGTTGTGAGATACTTGAATCGACAAGGATCGAGGTCACCACCTCTCAACCAGGTGATGTTGGCCGTCTTCCGATTGGCGGAAAAGAAGAAGTGGTACCTGTCGGCAGTTCACCTTCAAGGAGTCCGCAATGTGACAGCGGACGCTCTATCACAGGTTCACACCGATAGATTCGGAATGGTCCTTAGACGCAGGATCATTCTCCTTCATTCTGAATCAGTCCCAGAACTGCAGATAGACCTCTTTGCGACGAAAGACAACAAGAAGTTGCCCCTGTACGTGCCCCGTACGAGACCCCTTAGCGGAAGCAGTGGACGCGATGTCCCTCGACTGGAACAGATGGTCCAAGATTTATCTGTTCCCTCCTCACAACCTTCTGTTGAGGGTCCTCAACAAACTGAGATCCTTCAAGGGGGTAGCGGGCAATAGTGGCCCACAAGTGGCCGAACAGCGTGTGGTTCCTCCTGGCATTGGAACTGTAGCTGAAGTTTGTACCACTACCAGATCCAGTTCTGACCCAGCGAGTCCAGAAGTCAACTGTCCTGCGCTTCATTACAGAAAACCCCGGACCCTGCAGCTCATGATTTTCTCTCCCTAGCGGTGAGAAAGCGTTTCGGGATTTCGAAAGCCAGTATAGACTTCCTTGAGGAATATAAGTGCAAATCTACTAGAAGGCAATATGAGTCATCTTGGAGAAAATGGGTGGCCTTTTGTCAAGGCGAAGAATCCGCAGGAGATCTTGACAGACTTCTGCTTATCTTTCTTCTCCACCTCCATGGTCAAGGATTGGCAAGCGAACACGATTTCAGCGTGTAAGTCTGCTTTGACAAGGACCCATTCTATATGCCTTCCAGGTCGACCTAGGTAACGAGATCTTTAATAAAGTCCCGAAAGCCTGTGCTAGGCTCAGACCTTCAGCACCTCCAAAGCCAATTTCATGGTCTTTAGACAAGTTTCTTCATTTCGCTTCTTGTTGAGCAATGAAGAGTGTGCGTTAAAGGATTTGACACAAAAAGTTATTTTCCTATTTTTTGCACTCGCGTCCGGGGCCAGGGTTAATGAGATTGTAGCCTCTCGAGAGAGGCAGGTCGTGTTCAGTTCCTGGATGGGGGAGAACTGAAACCTGTTTTCCGGATCCTACGTTTCTCGCCAAGAATGAGTTACCCACCAACAGGTGGGGTCCCTGGAGAATCTGCCCTCTGAAAGAAGATGGCATCTCTATGTCCAGTAGAATGCCTAAAGGTCTATCTTCATAGAACTTCAGACTTCAAGGGTGGTCAACTATTCAGGGGAGAAACATCAGGCTCAAATTTATCTCTGAATCAACTCAGAGCGAAAATCACATATTTTATTCGCAGAGCGGATCCTGACAATACAACCCGCAGGTCACGATCCGAGGAAAGTTGCCTCATCCTTAAATTTCTTTAATTGTATGGATTTTGAACATCTCCGTTCATACACCTGGCTGGAAGTCTTCCAGAGTGTTCTTTCGCCACTATGCGAAGCAAGTAGAGGAACTAAAAGAGATCTGTGGTAGCAGTGGGTGGCGGTGTTAACCCTACTGTTTAACTCTGCGAGGAACAGTGGTCTTAATTGGGACGATTAATTCCAGGGTGAGTGTGTAGTTAGATACTGTACTACAAACTAAGTGAGGGCACTGTGTTGCCCATCCAGACTGTTCCATTTCCGAGGTGAAACCTAGCATAAGTGCAG
>NC_090748.1:34266174-34268674 GCF_036898095.1 Palaemon carinicauda
GTAACAAATCAACCGGTCACATTTGATAAATCTGCAAGCATGAAAATTCTCTGCTCACGTGCAATACAAAAATAGTTTCCATACTTTTTTTCTATATATTTTACATTCCTGGTATCGAAAATTAGAAATAAAAGAAAAATATTCCATAGACTTTATCTACTATAATATAAAAGGAACCGTCCTAGCTAATGCTTTTATCTATCTATCTATCTATTTTTCTTAGTGACTCACTTAAATATCTATCTAATGCACCTTTTATTCTCTTTTGGTTTGAAGTATAGGTTGACAATTTAGCTAAAGTTCTTCTAAATTACTTATCTCTGGAACTTTTGCAAGCGACAGAAAATGTTAATACTTTTTCTTATCCAAACTTATTAATAATATAAGAAATGATATCGATGAAACCTCCATATATACGGCTACCTTAGAAAAGCAATTCTAGGAATAAGTGGCCTCCTCTTCAAACCATATCACAAGGGAGAATTGAATGTTTTTCGCTGAAAATTAAATCATCATTATCATCCTCATCATCTCCTCCTACGCCTATTGACGCAAAAGCCTCGGTATACGATTCATTAGCTAAATTCATCAAAGGATACCCAGTTCCTCATGGTGCGCAGTGCCTATCTAAGGCAAGTGACCCCTGCTAGTCCATACTAATTCCAGTAAAATCATCCGCCAGGCATCAGGAGTAACAGCCGAAAAGACCTCTTGTCTATTTCCTTAAACCCAATCCGTCACCCATTTGCCAGTGTGCATCTCTTTCACACCCACAGTTCTCGTCACTCCTCCAAGTTGGTCATCCGCTTATATAACCGTTGGCAAACATGGATTGTCAAGATATACCACGTAGCACATAGGCATCAAATATTTTACTTAAACTTGAATACACCCATGCATTGGTATGTTTTTGGGTATATTAGTTCAACGTTACGATAGAAGGTATGACAAGGCTGTTGCACAACATTAAAAGCTCTACACTAATAAGATAATAAAGACAACTTGTTTTAATATTTACTCAATACTGCTTCACTGACTACACTACTTGGTGGAGTAGGAGTTAATTTATGTAGCAGTCCTGTTAAACATAATGTGAATATTACAATTTGAATCATTTGAATAATCAAATTCATTAAGCATATCTATATCAGGTAATGACGTCAATGCTTTGAATCTAATGATGCACAGATGTGGTTACAATTCATATAATGCTGGACAGTGGAGATAGCGCGTCTAAATTACAACAAGCTTTTAAGTAATGTCTGGATGAAGGAATGTTTTTATTTTTCATGGATGTGATAAATTAATATTAGTGACCCTTAGACTAATCAGCTTGAAAGCCTGTGTTAGGTAAAAAAAAAAATACGTAAATAATTCTATAGGAATAAACCAAGGATTTTTCGTGGTCCGGTCATCTCTCTCTCTCTCTCTCTCTCTCTCTCTCTCTCTCTCTCTCTCTCTCTCTCTCTCTCTCTCTCTCTCTCTCTCTCATAAGCTGATATATATAAAGCTACTAATAGATGAAAAGACCGCTACATTTTTTCCTCATAACTTTTGTCTACGAAGAAGTCTTTATTACGTCTATCACTTGAAAATTCGTAACCCACGGAACTGTAAAGAGAGATAATCTTTTTAGGTTGTTTAAGACTTTTACTAGCATTAATTTAGAGCAGTCAAAACCCCTTATTACAGAAACTGCCATCAATCACAAAAATTATTCTCACTTAATGAGGAAATTTTGCCTCATTTTATGGAAAGTTTACATTTCAACGATTTCCCCTCATAAACCTACTCGTTACTTATGACTTGTGGAGCCTTATATAAATTAAGAAAAATATTAAAATTTTTACGAATTGTTAAAATCATTACTATTCTACGGAATTTTCCTCGATTCCTTTTCACTAAAAACATTCAACAATACGTCAACCTTTAGCCGATATTACAAGTTTTCCTTTTTTCGGCAATTTAAATCTAACTAAAACATTAGATTTTTACTCAAAATATGTGAGTATTTTGACATTTTATATTCATTTTTTATAATATAATTTTTTGGTTACTGAGTATGAGAGCCTAATGCTTTTACTCCAAGAATTGTTACCGTTGTCTGCACCGCAAAGGGTAAATTCAAGCGTTCTTCAGTCTTTCCGCTTAGAAATATTCACGAGATTTATTTTCCTGGTTCCAGGCCTTTAATATAACCTTTTTCTTCACTTCATATAGATTACATGTAATAATTTGAGGGGATTACGTCTTGTATGCGCTTTCAATTTACGTAAATAGCCTTATGTAAAGGTTTAAAAGACTTCTCATGAATGGCAGAGGAAAGGGACAGTGACATTGCCCTATCAAGCAGGAGAATGCCCTACAGACTGACCATATATACATAGGATAAGCGCCCAAGTCCCCTCTCCACCCAAGCTAGGACCAAGGAAGGACATGCAAAGGCTGCAGCTGACTCAGCAGATAGACCTAAAGACTCCCCCAGACCCTCCATCCTTAG
>NC_090748.1:34276174-34283674 GCF_036898095.1 Palaemon carinicauda
TATAGATTTTTCTAAAGGGGATGCGTGTGCGTATTTAAGAGGTGTTTTATTTCAAGAAGCAGTTACCTGGGATGATTTCAAAGTTAGGTTACGCGCGATCTATGGGGGTGAGGAAGCCTTGGATGTAGTATTAACGTTATGAAATACACTTAATCAAGCCACTATGAATCGGCTTAATGTTATTGAGAGAGCAGCTCTCATAGCTGATAGGCTTAACGAATATCAAGACAGTTCAGGTCATTCCACTTGGGTTACTAGCGATAACATCTCCGTGAAAGATTTTTTACGATTAATGTATTTAACTTGCATGACACTTATGTTGCCTGAAGCTTTAGTGCGGTGTTTTGATAAGAAGTTAACGCCTGCAAGTACGGAATTGGATGTGTATAAACAGATAAAGAAACACATGTCCAAGTGTCCAGATCTCGATCCCGTGTTAACTCAAGTTTTTGCAAAGAATGAAACAAAGCCACAAACAGTGAACGTAGTTAGCAGTCAAGTGGCGGGAATGACGTGTTATAACTGCAAACGTCAAGGTCACTTAAGCGCAGACTGCAGAACGATATTTTGCTCGATTCACAACACTGCAACACATTTATATAGTCAATGTTACTCGCGTAAGACACAACAATATCCCAGAAATACACAGTCACTTCGACAGTCAGTTCCATATGGAAATAAAAAGAAAAATCCTCATTTTAACAATAAGAAACAACCAAATGTCAATGCAGTTCAGAGTCCAAAACAAACAAACACTTCTTCAAATATCGCTGAGCCTGGGTCGTCAAACCAGACCTCGCAAGGTCAGACTAATTTTCAGAATGTGCAGAGCAAAGCAAATACCACATAGTTAACTCTAGAGGGGAAGAGAGTGATGTTGGGTCAAGGTCCTTCATGTCAACATCAATAGTATTGAATAATCAATTTAATGTTTTATCAGATAATTGTGAGACAATAGATTTTTCTATGAAACACACGGCCGAATTAAGTAAAATAGTGCATGCTCCCGTAGATTTGCAACGAATTCATACAATAATAAGCCAAAATGAGTTACGGCCAACCTTATATGCTGTAAATTTAGAACACAAATCATTTACGTTATTTTTTTACTCTGGTAGTCCACGTAATATCATGGATTTGAAGACACATCATTTGTTGTTTTCGAACTTTCCGATTGAAAATCCGGAATTAGACTTTCGGGTATAGGAAATAATGAATTAAATGTCATAGGCATAACTCATGTTCAGTTCAGAGTCGGTAATCGCACGTTTGCCGATACATTTGTTGTTGTAAAAAACATTAATATGTATCCAGCTGTAATTATAGGATACCCATCTATGGGAAATCAAAACATTATCTTAGCCCCTGCGAAGCACGGCGTGTATATCAAAGGGAAATTCTATAAGTCTTCTAATACCTTAAAATCAGTTTTGGATAAAAAGGAGACGACAAATGTAACCGTAACATACGTTGAAGAACCAATAACTTGTCTCACTAATAAAGAAATAATATATGCGACCCAGCAGAATTCTCGTTCACCCGTAATATCATCTTGCACGCAATCTATCGAACCAAACGTACCTTCGAATTTAATAGTGAAAATAAAGAAAACATTACCGGGATCTGAAATATTAATCCTTTCCGATACTTTGAAAACTAACGGATTGTCTGTCACACAAGCTATTTATACAGTAGGCTCACATCAACAATGTAATATTGAAGTCTGTAATCATTTAAATAACACTTTAGTAATTCACAAAAATCAACATATCTTGGATGTAGAAGTTTATAAACATCGTATTCTTACCGTTGCTGAAATCAATCACTCTCAATCAGTTGCTGATGAATCCCTTTTGCGATCTATTAAAAATAAAATCAATAAGGACATTCAAGACGAAGAAATTCAGCAGAAAATTTTTGAACTTTTAACTAAATATCATGATGTTTTTTTCACTACGGATGGATCCTTAGGAAAAACAGATGTGATCGAGCATCAAATAAGGTTAAAGGACAAGCAGAAAATTATCTATATACCCTCGTACAGACTCCCTATGAAATTCCAGAATGAAATAAATGATGAAGTAGGTAAAATGCTAGAAGAAGGAGTCATTACGAAATCAAACAGCCCTTATAATTTTCCTTTAATAGTTGTACCGAAAAAAGATCGAACATGGCGTATCTGTGTCGACTTTCGTCGTCTAAACGAGGAAACGATCCCTGATCGATTCCCAGTGCCATGTACTGACGATATTTTGTCTTTGTTAGGTCAGAATAAATATTTTACCAGTTTGGACTTACTTAAAGGCTTTCACCAGATATCATTAGAAGAAGATAGTATCCCATACACAGCCTTCAGTACAGCCAGGGGACATTATGAATTTTTACGGATGCCTTTTGGTTTACGTTGTGCTCCTATAACATTTAAAAGAATGATTAACATAGTGTTTGGAGACTTGTTAGGGGATATATTGCATGCCTATATGGATGATCTTGTAATCTTTTCCAACACCTTAGAAGAACATCTACGTAAGTTAGAACTAGTACTACAGAGATTAAGACAACATAACTTAAGGGTAAAGATTAGTAAGTGTGAATTTTTCAAAACAGAATTAATATATTTGGGTTTCATGGTGTCAAGCCAAGGTCTTAAAGTAGTCCATGATAAGGTGTCGGCTATACGTAATTTTCCCATACCTACTAATGTCAAGGGAATATAGCAATTTCTGGGTTGTAGTGGATATTACAGGCGTTTTATACGCAACTATTCAATAATAGCCGCTCCTTTAACTAATCTTACGAAGAAGGGCGTAGATTTCATATGGTCTGAGCAACATCAACAGGCGTTTAATACTTTGAAAGATGAACTGCGTAGTTCTCCTATCTTAAAATTTCCTGACTTCGGTAAGGAATTCTTCATTGCAACAGACGCCTCAGACTTAGGAGTAGGAGGGGTATTGCTTCAGCAATATGATAAACAATTTTTCCCGATAGCTTTCTATTCTCGAAAATTGAGAACTTCCGAAAGTAAGTATGCAGTAATAGACAAGGAAGGGCTAGCTATTGTTAATTCGCTAGTGCATTTTAAGTTCATAATTTACGGTTATCCCGTTAAGGTTCTTACTGACCATAAACCACTAACAGAGTTCTTTAAAGGCTTCAACCACAGCCCTAAACGAACTCGGTGGCATTTGATCATTCAAGATTTTGGCGCAAGAATCGGGTATTTACCTGGGAAAGCAAATATCATTGCGGATGCATTATCACGCAACCCCGTGTCATCTTGTACGGAGCCTTTAGCTGAATTAATAGATATATCAACATCCATGGCTATTGTAAAAACAATATCTGAACAAGAAGATTTATGCTGGAGCGCTGAATTGTTACAGACTGAGCAAAGAAAAGATCAGAAAATAGAAACAATTATAAATGCTTTGAAAGGCAATCATAAGGAAAAGGAATATATCAAGTATAAGCAGCAGAATTATATAATCAAAAATAATATTCTGTGTAGGACTATGACAAGGAAAACCGCAATACACCACATGTAACTAACGACCAGGTAGAGTACCAATCTCACTTATTTCCACTGTCCTTAATTGTTTGCATTCAAATCCATTACATGGACACCCGGGGTTCTCATTAATGTCACAGAAAGCCAATTCATTGTTTTATTGGCATACGATGCTTACAGATACAAAAAGACACATAGCTAATTGTCGCACATGTCAGGAAAACAAAGGGCATACGAAAACACCTGTCAGCTTAGGAGCTTATCCTGTGCCCAATCAACCCTTTGAAAGAATGCATTTAGATTTGTTAACAGGATTTTACGAGTCAGACAGAGGAAATAAGCACCTCTTAGTAATTATAGATGCTTTAACTCGATATACAGAACTAATAGCGCTTAAAACTAAAACTGCGATTGAATGCGCTAGGAAGTTTTACGAGTGTAACATTTGTAAACATGGAATTCCACACATGATAATCTCAGACTCGGGTGGTGAATTTAATAATCACTTTCTTACCTCATTGTTTGAATTCCTCAGCATAAAGAAAATAAATACCATGATATATCACCCAGAGTCGAATGGGCTAGGGGAAAGAGCAAAGAGGAAGATATTAAATATATTAAGGGTAACACCAGGGGGATCAGACCCCAACTGGGATATTGCATTACCGGCGGCACTGAGTACTCTGAATCATTCATATCATATATCAATTAAAATGTCACTGCATGAAGCATTGTATGGTACCCCAGTTAGAACGCCTTTCCATGTATTAACGCCTACAACTAATCTATCAAATCCTTTAAAAGAATGTATAAATGCAAGTATAAGTCGATATGATATCCTTCGAAAGAATTTAGAAGAATCACAAATCATAATGAAAAGGAATCATGATAAAACAGCGAAACCAACTAAAACATATACCGTGGGTGATAACGTATATATTCAAATCAATGTACGAAAAGGGCTCAATTATAAACTAACACCTAAGTTTGAAGGCCCATTTAACATTTTGGAAACATTAACGGCCAATAGGTTTAGAGTTCAAAACGTATCCCAACCCACGGATGAGAGAATAGTACCATTGGCTCACATAAGAAATTAAAAAGAAAAGAGAGGAAAAGAAGTGAGGGAAATTTTTTTTTATTTTATGTGATTAAAGGTTTTCTTTTTAATACAGGAGTAATTACATATATTTTTCTCGTTACAGGTTTCTAAGATGAATTTTTTGTTGTTGGGAGTGATATTGTTCGCTCAGACATTTTTCTCGTGTGGGATGAGCTCTAAAACTAAAAGTATAAATTTTAAATATGGCACTATAGTTGAAAGACAAGAAGACATTTTTATTACATCAACCAACGTAATTGTAGAAGTGAATATGCAAGCAATTTTTCTTCAAGAGAATGATGTCACTAGCTTAAGAACTGCCATTTCAAGGTTTTCTGCCTCATTGGATGAGTTGCATAGAAGACATTTTCATTTGACTACAGAGAGTTTGCTTGGATCAACATTAAAAGTTGCAGAGATGCTATCTGATGACTTGAAAAATAAGACTGACTAGACAGGATCTTTGGCTTATGACCTTTTGATGTGGACTGTAGGATACGAACATAAAGAAAGACAAAATCCGTTTATTTATGCTGCATTAAACATCTTTTGGTCTGTTGCAAGTTTAGGTTTAGGAATTTCCAATCGTCTTAAAATTAGTAATGAAAATAAGAAAATTGAGTTCTTGACTCATGAAGATGAATTGATTATGTCGGAACTAAGGAATCAGTTAGCTTCAATCAAGAAAATTATGGATTTAGTAAATGAACATTCAAATAATATCGTTCAGATTATGGAAGTACAGGATCTGTTGGCAACATTAACGTATTATGATTCAAAGATAGATCACATACATAACAGAATTGCACATTTCATTGAGAAATCCAAGGATTATGTAGAAGCTATCACGTTAGCAACTAAAGGTGTACTGTCGCCCCATTTGTTGCCTATAAGTTACTTAAAGTTAATTCTGGAGAACGGAAGGGATAAACTAGGCTATGTTCCTTTGTTAGACGAACATAGGTTAGAATTTTATTACAGCCTAATTACAGTAAACGTAGATAATAACAAGATTATGATTACAAATCCCTTTGATTCTTCTGATGCCTGGCAATCTTACAGGATATCACCATTTCCGACTTTCATGACGAATCACTCAAATCCAGTAATATCCAGTTTGACAGGACACATATTGATTTCCCCAGACAAGGAAACATATACGGTCATTAAAGACTTAAATCAATTAACTCACTGTTCAGACGCAATGGATTGAAAAATATGTACAGCTGACTCATTTGAATTCCATAAAAACTTAATGGATTCATGCGAGTTAGGTATAGTGCTAGACGGTGCTCTCTCCCATACAAGTGAAAATTGTCTGGATAAGCTTTATCCCTTTGACAATAATGAGTTCAATTGCAGACTGAACAATGGCTCGTGGATACGATACGACAAGGACGGCTCCAATGTATCATGCCCTGACGGATCCACGTCCTTCACCCACATCTTCGTCGCAGCAGATGGTTGTATCGGGACTTCCTCTAATTCCATGGTGACTGGTCTACGGACACTCATCAGAGAACGAGCCTACTTTGCGAACTTCACGTGGACCTCTACAATGCCAGCACTCCCTCTCCCGTATAACAGACAGGTTGCAAAGCGGTTGATGAAGTTTACCGAAAGGGACCACCTGTCATCGACCTAAAGGAAATCCTTTACCCCATACTACTAGCAAGTCTGGCTTTCACGGTGGTGTTATTTATCGCCGTGAACATCCTTGTTTGGCGTAGGTTACGGCACAGCATGCAGCTACAAAAGAATGTTTCGCCTTGTCTCGACAATACTCCGTATTTAATTTAGTTTAAAGCCGTTTGAGTGGCCACCTCATTCGCTAAAGGAGTAAATTGTCGGGAAGTGTTTGTAAGAAAAGCTGTTAGTACGCTAGTAATATGTAATTGAAGAAATTTTCTACATTTGCATTGTTAAAAATACATTTGAAACAACATTTAAAAAAAAAAAAAGATATAAATCATTTTTTTCTCTCGGCATCTAATAAAAATATATAAGCCGGAATGTTAAAAAGAAAAGAGATAAAAAAAAATATATAACAGAATCTATGGGCATCTAATAAAATATATCAGCCCTATATATATATATATATATATATATATATATATATATATATATATATATATATATATATATATATATATATATATATATATGTACGAAACCGTGGTACGTGTACGTACCAGGAATTCGTGTTTGTGCACTAAAAAATTGAGTATTATATTAATATGTTTCTGACAAAGATAACAATTATTCTTTAACAAGTTACCGAATCATATAAAAGTCAGTAGTTTTTTTTTTTGGTACCATATAATCATTTGCTAGCATTGTACCATATATATGATCTTTATTTTATCATGCATTTTTTTTTTGCTTTGGTAATATCTTTTTCATATGCATTGTTGTTATTATTTTTTAATGTGCCTATTTGGACATTCGTCCTCGTTTGATTATGGCTAAAGTTAAACAAAGAATAATACATATGTCCAGTCACACCTAGTAACCATGTTTTGGATTGTTGTTAAATTTTTGTGAAAAAATTGAGATAGCTGCCCCAGCTTATGTAATAGTTAAAATAGTTAATATTACATGTTTAAAACACATGACGTAATATGTCATTTTGGATGAAGGTGCTAGCCGTGGGACTTGCTGTAGTCATTCAAATCATAAACAGGACGTACAATGCAGCCTCAACAATGTGACATTTTTCTTAACTGTCAACACCATGCATCAGCATGTGAAAGTTTGTGACGTCACCGGATGCAGGTGTCTTCCGAGATTGTGACGAAACTTATATAGACTAAGCATACGATATCTGTGATATCGATAAGTTAGTCAGTTCATATCTATACTTCACCAGAATTGGTCATCTGACCAA
>NC_090748.1:34286174-34293674 GCF_036898095.1 Palaemon carinicauda
CAGCCACTTACTACCTCCCATCCGCCGCAGTTTTGCTACTACCACTTCAGATTCGGGGCAACCGCGAAGAAATGTGCCAAGGATTGTCAGTGGCCAAAAAACGTGTAAGTAGGCCATCGCTTGTGGCGGTGGCCTCCCATGTTTCTAATCTTTTCTTTTTATAGGATGCAGGAACGGGCGTGCGATTTTTGGTAGACACGGGTGCTTGTCGTTCTCTTTTGCCAAGGAAACTCTTCAAGGCACGACGTAGTCTGTCTACATCTGCCGACGTCCGCTTGGTAGCTGCCAACGGATCTGCGATACCCACCTACGGTTACGAGAACCTCACATTATCGTTCGGAAACGGTAAATTCAATTGGAAGTTTCTCGTTGCTGACGTCACAATGCCAATCCTCGGTGCGGATTTCCTCTCTCATTTCCACCTTCTGGTCGATGTCGCCCACCGACGATTGGTCAACGCAGACTCGTACTTGTCGACACCTCTTCAACCCGCCCCCTCTAACCTCGCTCTCCACATCAGCGCACCCACGGATGCCTACGACCACCTCCTCACGTCGTACCCGGAAGTTTTCCGTCCAGAACTTCGCCAAACGCCCACGGTTCCTGCCAAGCACGGTATTTATCACCATATCAAGACGACGGGACCCCCAGTCTTCGCAAAATTCAGACGTCTGGCACCGGAACGATTGGCAGCCGCCAAACAGACGTTCGCCGAAATGGAGAAAATGGGCCTTTGCCAATAGGCCTCCAGCCCATGGTCGTCACCCTTACACATCGTTCTGAAGAAAGACGGCTCCCTCCGTCCGTGCGGGGATTACAGGCGCCTGAACATGCAAACAGAATCGGATCACTACCCCCTCCCAAACATTGGCGACGTGACCTCCTACCTGCACAAAGCGAAGGTTTTCTCTACGCTCGACCTCCTGAATGGGTATTATCAGGTGCCTATGAACCCAAAAGACATTCCCAAGACTGCCATCACCACTCTGTTTGGTACATACACCTTCAATTACTCCTGTTTTGGCCTTCGTAATGCTGGGGCAACGTTTCAACGTCTCATGGATGGCATCTTAGGGGACCTCCCTTTCTGTGCATGTTATGTGGACGACATACTTGTGTTCTCCTCCTCAAAAGAGGAACAACTCCGTTACCTGCGCATCGTGCTTGACCGCCTGCAACAAAACGTCCTTGTAGTCCGGTACGACAAGTGTACCTTTGGCGCCAACGAAGTGTCGTTCTTAGGGCACCGTATCACTCCTGAAGGAGTCCATCCCCTCCCTGAGAAAGTAGCAGCCGTTCAGAACTTCCCCGCGCCCTCGACAGTCAAAGCTCTGCAGGAATTCTTGGGCATGATCAACTATTATCACCGTTTTCTGCCAGCCATTGCCGCCACTCTTGATCCCCTCTACGCTTCCCTCAAGGGCAAGCCAAAGGACCTGAAGTGGGGTCCCCTTCAAGAATCAGCCTTCTGCAATGCAAAGAAGGCCCTATCAACTGCTGCGGCTCTCACTTTTCCTATCCCACACGCCCCTCTCCTTCTCTCCACCGATGCCAGCGACGTCGCTATTGGTGCAGTACTCGAGCAGGTGGTCAAAGGCTCGCCCCGCCCATTGGCCTTCTTCAGCAGAAAACTGTCCAATGCAGAATCGGGTTATTCTACCTTCGATCGAGAATTGCTGGTGGTGCACTTGGCTGTCCGTCACTTTCGCCATTTCTTAGAAGGTATGCCCTTCGTCATTCGCACAGACCACATGCCTCTGACGCACGCCTTCACTCGACAGTCTGACGCCTGGTCCGCCCGTCAACGCCGACATCTCTCCGCCGTGGCTGAATACAATTGCACCCTCCAATACGTCCCTGGGAAAATGAATCCCGTTGCCGATGCCCTGTCAAGAAACACGTTGGCTGCCGTTCAACTGGGATTGGATTACAACGCCCTGGCTGAAGCCCAACAACAGGATCCAGAGTATCAAGCTTGTAGGACATCCTGCACGTCCCTCCGTTGGGAAGATTTTCCCCTCGAAGACTCTAACACCACCCTCCTCTGTGACGTCAGTACTGGTAGACCGCGACCTTGGATTCCTGCTCCCATGCGCCGACAGGTGTTTGATTTCATTCATGGCCTTTCACATCCCTCGTGCCGTTCTACTGCACAGCTGCTGAAGGCAAAGTTCATTTAGCACTGCATTTCTAAGGATGCTAAGGATTGGGTCCGCGCCTCTACTTCTTGCCAAACTTGCAAAGTACATCGACACATGGATTCAGGAGTGGGCACCTTTCCTCAACCTCAGCGTCGTTTCGCACATATTCACGTCGACGTTGTAGGCCCCCTACCCACATCACAAGGACATCGTTACCTGTTTACCGTCATCGACCGCTCCACTCGTTGGCCTGAAGCCATTCCCATGGAAACTGCAACGTCCGCCTCATGTACATCTGCCTTACTCTCTGGATGGATTTCAAGATTCGGTATCCCTGAGCATATTACTTCTGACAGGGGAACCACTTTCACCTCTCAATTGTGGACGTCATTAGCGAATCTCCTGGGCATCTCCCTACATCAGACAACGGCCTACAACCCCGTTGCCAATGGAATGGTTGAACGTTTTCATTGCACCCTCAAAGCAGCTTTGATGTCCCGCTTCAAGGATGGCAACTGGTTACTCAACTTCCCTGGGTCCTCCTGGGACTAAGGACCACTCCTAAAGACGCCCTCGACGTCTCGGCAGCTGAAATGGTGTATGGCGACACGTTGGTCGTCCCTGCCGAATTTTTTCCTTCTACAACCTCCTCCAACGATCTCCAGCGCATGCGTCACGTCGTGGGAAAATTTACTCCGTGCCGCCAGACTTACAAGCCCCCAGCGAAGCATCACATACCAACGGACTTGCACTCTGCAACGCACGACTTCCTGCGCAACGGCACTAGCAAGCCAACACTAACGCCCCCTTACACGGGCCCTTTCCTTGTGATCCGACGCAGTCCGAAAGCATTCCTACTAAACATTCGCGGCAAAGAAGACTGGGTCTCCATTGATCGTCTAAAACCTGCTTATCTTCTGCCAGATGACCCGCCTACAGTTCGCCTCTCTAGATCAGGGCGCCCTATTTAACATGTACAGTATGTCATTTTTAGGGGGGGAGCCATGTACCAACCGTGTGGCACACAATTGTACATAATTATTTTGTATATATTATGCTTGTATCTGCGCTCTTCCCTCGCACTAAAAAGAACCTGAATGATCATGTCTCCGTTTTGCTCTGTAACATTGTCAGTCTCTCGAACAGGTCATGTCCTGTTGCCTTGAGGTTTTGTATATAAAGAAGAGTGTTCCTTAATAAACTCAGTTGATTGCATCCTGCCTTTGAGTTCACAACTCCTCTCTCGGCCCGTCACAACATATATACACACACACACATATATATATATTATATATATATATATATATATATATATATATATGCATATATATATAAATATATATATATATATATATATATATTTATATATATATATATATATATATATATATATATATATATATATATATATATATATATATATATATACATTTATACGTATATACACATGTATATATATAAATATATATATATATATATATATATATATATATATATATATATATATATATATATATATATATATATATATTCATTTATTTATATATATATATATATATATATATATATATATATATATGTATATATATATATATATATATATATATATATATATATATAATATATATATATATATTTATATATAATTCGAAGTATTGGTTTGAAAATACAAATCCCAATCCTTTTATGAAGGTGATTGATCCAAGGATGTTCATATAAGTTTAAATACTTCTAGTTAATCCAGTATTTTTTTTTTATATTTACCAGATAAAAATCAGCATAACATAAGTAAATTTTTTGGTTATGATGATACAGTTGAAAAAAAATTGGTTTGCAAAGACCTACTGAATATGATTATATTTTACTTGATAACAAAAATGCTTTAGTTCAGGTTTTTTTGACTAACCTTGCTGTTGAATGTTCTTTGACTCCTCTTATTTTTATTTAAATAACTTTTGGATTATTTTAGTGCTTATTATACTTCATATGGTTGCTCATAGGACTGCATTACAGCTAATTCGTCTATTTATGAATGAACGTTTATCGGTGCTTCAGCGACCTGACTGACCTGTTCTCTATTTTTTCCAACTATCCCCCACCTGATAACCTCTCTCTCTCTCTCTCTCTCTCTCTCTCTCCTCTCTCTCTCTCTCTCTCTCTCTCTCTCTCTCTCTCTCTCTCATTACAATTTGGGTCATCAATCTATACATCTCTATACAGGAATCCGTATAAATTTCATACGAAGGATTAAAAACTTAATGTTTAAATATTCTCTCACATGGTCAATGCGAATCGGATAGCCATGGACGACAAGGCTTCTAGAATATTCTCGTGCTTTCAGTTTCCTTATCTTTTATACACCTTTCTCTTTGCGTCATCAGGCTTTCCTCATATATTATCCTTGTCTAAAAAAGGTTATATTCTACATAAAAAATTAACAGATCTATTAAACTTGGCATTAGAGAGAGAGAGAGAGAGAGAGAGAGAGAGAGAGAGAGAGAGAGAGAGAGAGAGAGAGAGAGAGAGAGAGAGAGACGTTTACAATGAGAAACTCTCCTTCAAAAAAATATATTGAACCTGCATTAGAAAAAGAGGATTCCGGAAACAAAAAGAAATTTGTTAAAGCGTTCTGCTAATTAAGGGCTTGGACGAGGAATGACTAGCAAGGAAGAGCCGAGTTTGGTAGATATAATTAACCATGTAAACAAGTCGGTAAATCTCTCCTAAAGGCAGTTGTTAATCAAACATCACTTGACACTTGAAGGGAAATAAAAACCATAAAAAGGAAGTAATGAGAAAAGGAAGCCTAAGATGATTAAAATAGAATAATCTAATAATTTGGTTACTGGATATAAATAAAAAGATATCGTTAATCGTCATTCATTTTTTAAAAGAGGGAAGGCAGCTGATAATCAAATGGTGTTTTGCAAACTATCTATAATCCTGATTATTTCTAAGATCTTCAACAAATAAATAAATCCCCTTTCATAACTATTCAAAAGGCTGTATTATACCTAATAAAAAGAAATGTGACTGACTCAATTCAGTTGTAATTGGAATTGGTTTTGGAAATCCTCATTGATACATATTCGTTGACGGAATAAGATCGGAAATGAAACCTTGAAGAAAATAAGCAGATATTTATCAAAACTTAATATATTAGAAAATATACTTTAAATGTTTCAAAATTTAATTAAATTGCAATTCAAATTTAAGGATGACACCGTTGATCTAATTAGCCTTGTTCTATAATCATGGGTATTCCTATTAGTTTATACAATATTGAATTGATTTGTTTGTAATGACATTCTAATTATTCATATAGTGGTCTTTCACTGGGGAATTAGCATTATTCACGCTTTCTTTGATATTAAAAATTTCTTGAGCTATCTATTATTGTGCTCCAGGGGATAAAATTGAATAAATCTGTTTATATTAATACTTATAAAATCTCTGTTCATTGAGTGATTTACTTTTACGTTCACTCATTCAATATTAGGTTATGATATATATATATATATATATATATATATATATATATATATATATATATATATATATATGTGTGTGTGTGTGTGTGTGTGTGTGTGTGTATGTGTGTGTGTGTATTTTATTACACAAAGTATAAAACAGTATATTAGGCAGTTAGTATAAGAATTATTTACTCAACTCAGAATCCTTTTATATTTCCTTCCGAGAGTAGATTTTTTCATTGAAATTAATTTTCATACTTTTTTGATCAACCTATATGCTCTTAATTTGAGAGAGAGAGAGAGAGAGAGAGAGAGAGAGAGAGAGAGAGAGAGAGAGAGAGAGAGAGAGAGAGAGAGATGCCAAATATTGCCTTTGAAAAAACCGATAACAAATTTTGATATGCTGAATGCAATATTCTATAAAGCACTGATTGATCTCGATTTGAACGAAATAGACCAAATGAATGAGGAAATATGGTTTTATCCCTTCATTATGAGGCACCTGTCAGATGAGAATCCTAAGAATAAAGTCAAAGAGGCAGCGGCACCACTCACTGCCTAATCCAATTTCTTTGTAACCCAGGTGAAGACGATGCTGACACAGAATAATTTATCCATGTTTAAAGGTTTAAAGGTTGCTCATGAATGGCAGAGGCAAGGGACAGTGACATTGCCCAACCAATCAGGACAATGCCCAAGAGACTAACCATATATTATATGATCAACGCCCAAGCCTCCTCTCTACCCAAGCTAGGACCAAGGAGGGCTAGGCAGTGGCTGCTGAGGACTCAGGAGATAGACCAATAGGCTCCCCCAAACTCCCTAACCTTAGCTCACAAGGATGGTAAGCTTACAGACACTAATGGCACTGACAAGTCTGAGCGGGACTCGAACCCCCGACTGGCAAACACCAGGCAGAGTCGTTACCAATCAGATGACCCTTGGTGACTTCTTCATAAACAAGTGTCTGCGTGAATGTATGGTTTAGAAGTTTTAGATATAATTACAAAGTAACGCTGTATTTACTCTTTATGTAGGCTTCAACTATATTAACACAGGAAGGATATGGACTGAAAGATACATCTTGCTTATTTTAGTTTTGCTAATGGTCGAATGGTTATCTTTGAGAACTTACATCACCTAATAACTTTATGAATATTATATGATAAAACTGATGATTCCTGCCACTTCCATTGTATTAATTAGTCCCAGAAATGCGACCACCTTAGCTAATAGTGCAGAGGCAAAGAAATAATTCATGTAGCAATTTTTATTTTATTTATTTATTTATTTATTATTTTTTTTTTCTTTTTTTTACAAAGAACTACCTTGCCACCCACAAGACTAAGAATTTGTCTCCACAGAATATAAAACCTATGGTCACCATCATTACGCATAGATTAAAAATTATAACGCCTGACCTCCCCCCAAAAATGTTCACACCCAGCTGAGAAAGTCCAGTCAGGACTAGTACTATCCAAGGTAATAAAACCAAGAAGTCTTGTCAAACGCCAAGAATAAAGGTGTACTATACACCTACACAGGAAGCAGACCCTCTTGCAATTCCAATGGGAAAACATTCTTCCCTTCTTTTCCTTTATCCTTTAAACATTTTCTTGTTCAGTTAAGCTCGAAATCCTTCCTGATACCCCACAAATATTTCTAAGATTGCATATAAGGAATATCAGAAAGCCGAAAATAGCACTAATGTTATATACATATATAACCTATTGAGTTTGAAAGCCGTAGTGTTTTTGAAAGAATTAATGGAAAGAGAGATACAAAGGAGATACTGTTAAGAGTATTTCAACCCGATGATACCCTAGAGCCCTGACAGATTTTTCTTCCAGTTTGAGTAACATTTATTCTATCTCTCAAAATGATAG
>NC_090748.1:34306174-34323674 GCF_036898095.1 Palaemon carinicauda
ATTGACGTATAGTCAACACAAACAGTTACTCATTCATACCTCTTCTAGCTGGCCCCTTTGACCTCGCACTCCATATCAGCACATCAAGCGATGACTACACCTACTTCTTCCCGTCGTTCAAGGAAGTCTACTGACCAGAACTTCGCCAAAATAACCACGGTTTGCGCTAAACACGATATTTATCACCTAATCAAGATGACAGCGCTCTCGGTGTTTGCCAGATTCAGGTTTCTAGCCAAGGATCGTTTTACCAATGCTAAACGAAACGTTTGCTGAAACGGAAGAAATACACCTTTAGCAAAAGGCTTCAAGCCTAGTGTCATAACCCCTGTACATCGTGTTGAAAAGGATGGCTTCCTGCTCCCAAGTAGGGATTTTAGGTGTCTGAACATACAAACTAAACCGGATCACTAGCCCCTCCCCGACATTGCCGACATTTTCTCCCTCTTTCCCAAAATGAAGGTGTTCTCCATGGTGAACCTCGTGAAGAGTATTATCAGATGCCTAGGAACCCAGAAGACATCCCCAAGACCACAATAACCAGCCCCATAGGTATATGCACATTCAATTACACCTTTTTTGTCCTTCGGAATGCTGGGGCCACTTGTTAAAACCTCACTGATGGTATCTCAGGAGACCTATCCTTCTGTGTATGTTATGCACATGACATATTTGTGTTCCCTTCCTCCAAAGAGAAACAAGTCTATCACCAGCCCATCATTCTCCACCACCTACAACAAAAACGTTAGACACTGATGGTGGAAGCATTAATGAAGTACTGAGCTTGATAAACTATTTACCTTAATATCAAGTTCAAGAAATATCAAACTTACAAGTATCATACTGAAATACTACTCAAATGCTAGATCAAATGTACCTTGGGTTCCAATGAAGTATTGTTCCTAAAAACGATACTTCAAGAATGCTACTCCGTTGGCGCCCTAGGTACACTTTTCTACAATGCTGTCTGTTGCAGGTAGTCGAGAAAGATGTGTAGGTTATAAAGGTGTTCATCTTTTTAAGAAGAGAACACAAGTATGTCATCAACATATCATCATTCTTGAAGGTATCAGCAGTTCAATCATCAAAGCGCTGCAAGAATTCTTGGGCATGATAAACTATTATCAACAGTTCTTGCAAGTCATCACTGCCACTCTTGACCAACCACCTACGCCTCCCTCGGGGCAAGCCAAAAGATTTGAAGTGGGGTCCCCTTCAAGAAGTGGCCCTCTGCAATGCAAATAATGCCCTATTAACTGCTGCTTTTCTTGCTTTCCCCTAGCCACATGCCCCTCTTCTTCTCCACGCCGACGACAGTGACATCGATATTGGTGCAGTATTCGAGGAGATGGTCAATAGCTTGCCCTCCGCATTGGGTCTCTTTAGTAGAAAACTGTTCGAGGTGAATTTTAGCTACTTTACTTTTGACCTCAAATTGTTGGCTGTTCTTCACTTTCGCCACTATTTAGGTTACCTTCCACTAGTCACTATTTGTGGTCCACATGCCCTGGTGTACACCTTCACTCGGCACTCCAACGCTTGTTCTGCCCGCCAATGGCGACATCTCTCCACTGTGGGTGAATACAACTGCACCCTTCAGTGCGTCCCTGGTAAACTGATTCCCGTTGCCATCACCCTGTGTAGAAACACATTGGCCACCATTCATTTGTGAGTGGGTTACTATACCTTGGCAGAAGCCCTAGGAAAAAATCCAAAATACAAAGCCTGTAGGATATTCTCCACAACATTCCATTGGGATGATTTCACTCAACTTAAACGTGACTCTCATCTGTGACATCAGTACTGTTAGGTTGCACCCGTGAGTACCTGGCCACATTCCTCAGCAGGTGTTAGATTTAATCCATGACCTCTCACATCACCTGTGAAGATCTACTGCACAGCTACTGAAGAAGAAGTTCATCTGGCACGGCGTTTATAATGATGCTAAGTATTGGATCTGTGCCTGTACTCCATGACAAAGTTTACGAGTGGGCACCTTCCCTCAACAATAGCTTCGTTTTGCCATCATTCCCAAGAACAATGATGCCTGTTTATTTTCATTGATTGCTCCACTCATTAGTCTGAGGCCATCACCATGTAAACTGTAACACCCCCCTCATGTACATCTGCCTTATTCTCGGGGTGGATAGAAAAAATTGGTATCCCTGAGCATATTACTTTTGACAGGGGTACTTCTTCCACTTTTTCAATTAAATCTCCTGGGCATCCCCCTACACCAGGTAACCCTGCAGCCAACAGAATGATTAAGCATTTTAATTAAGCATTTTAAAGTAACCCTTAAAATAGCTTTGATGTCCCGTTGAAATGGTTCCAACTGGTTTACTGATCCTCCCTGGGTCCTCCTTGGTTTTAGGACCATTCTTAAAGACACACTAGATATTTGAGCAGCTGAAATAGTGTATGCTGACCCGTTGGTCGTCCCTACTGAACTTTTCCTTCTGTAACCTCCTCAGACAATCTCCAGCACCTAGAGCATAGAGAAAGCTAGTTCCTGCCCCAAAACCTACGAGCCCCAGCGAAGCAACAGATTCCAAAAGATTTAAACACCAAAACACATGTCCTCACGTGCAGGAATACTTGCAAACCATCACTGAGACCTCCTTACGAGCTCTTTCCTTGTTATCCTTCACAAGCTGAAGGCTTCCTAAGTCAAGATTAGTAGCAAAGAATACTAGGTCTCCATTGATCACCATAAACATGTGCATCTCCTGCAAGATGACCGGCTACAGTTCACCTCTCTAAGGCAGGGTGTCCTATTACATGTGTCTGTTTTTATATTGGAGTCTTGTAATGCGTGCGTATTTCATAAATATTCATACATTATAATGCGATTAATCTCTCTCTCTCTCTCTCTCTCTCTCTCTCTCTCTCTCTCTCTCTCTCTCTCTCTCTCTCTCACACACAAATTGTGATTAGTAATACCCTTTTTAAGCTTGGTATTGAATGATTGATACTGATAAAGTTTTTATGACATTGTTATGCGTAACCGTTTTGTATATAAGCGTGATGTGTGTTAATGAACAAGTCATGTCTAGCCTTTTTTTTCTGATAAGACCTAGTCACAGCCTGCCACTCTCCTATTTAAAAACTTCTTTCTTGTGAGTGATCATGTTTTATAGGACCACTATTATATATCGTTACTGAAATACAATTATGGCCTTTATTCAAAATCAAAGCTAAGGGAGACGCTTAAGCCTAACATAACTAGATTTTTATATGATAGATACTGATATAATTTTATTAATTCTTCCCTAAACTCTACAGTATATAGCCAACCGAATATATTCATACTATCAGAACATTCAAATGAGAATCGCCATCTCTCCGTATTAGACAATAATCTTCCATGACCCTATCTCCCTCAACCAATGTTGATTCTCTTTCTAACCCCCCCCCCCCTCCCCATCTTCCTTTCCATCTCTTAAGCCTAATTTTCATCCCATACCCCTCAGCCCTTCTCCTGATATTTTATGGTTCTTCTCGTTATCCTAAAACTTTAAGCAATTATTATTTTTTTTTTCTTTAAAGAAACATTTCTGCTTTCTAATCAAATTTTTTTGTCTACTGGCATACTTCAGATTGAATGAACTCTGAACTCCGTATGAAAGGAGCTATCCTAGATGGAGTATATCTGTATATTGACGGTTATTTGTTGGTCAGTGAAGCGTGACGTGGAAGTAATATGATATTCTACGGGTACCAAACGTTTCCTCTTGGAAATGGTTCTTTAAAGAGACGTAATTATCTATTCGTAAATTCTTTTAAGCATTACATTTTATAAAATGGATGAATGCTTTAATTTGCACGAAATAAATAGTTATGATGTTTGGCAAATAATAATTCTATATATATATATATATATATATATATATATATATATATATATATATATATATATATATATATATTTATATATATATATATATATATATATATATATATATATATATATATATATATATATATATATATATATATATATATGTGTGCGTAAAAATCACAGGAAAACGTGATGTTCAGATGCAGAAGAACCACAGGGAAAATGAAGATACGAAATATACGATTAAGTCCTGACTAGTTTCGTAATACTTCTTCAGAGGACTGATTTATTGAGAGAGGTTTCTTTACATTTTATAGGGAAAGTAAACGTACGAACATACATATAGAGGCACTCAGAACAATGACAATCCAATACAAGCTACCTGGGCTATGGTCAGGTGTTTACTGGGCGGAGATCCGACCTCATTAGACACCTGCTAAAACAGGTAATTTCTAGTGACCTGTTAATTCTTGTTTTTTACTTTCAATACAGTTTATTTATATGAATAACAGTAGCCTTATCTATATAAATACATAAAAAAAACTGTGTATATATAAAATACATCTATATATAAATGTATAAAAAGACATATACTTACGTATACACAGACAGGCATTCATACACAAACATGCATAATATATACATAGACATATACATACGTGTACACATACTAGTATACATATACAGACATACATAGACTTACATATAAATGTTTTTTTACACACGATTAACATATATATATACACATACACATATACATATATATATATATATATATATATATATATATATATATATACATTCATACATTATATATATATATATATATATATATATATATATATATATATATATATATACATACATATACATACACATGTAAATACATACAAACACATACATATATACACATATACAGACACATACACATATACATATACAGACACATACACATATACATATACATACATATGCATATACATATACATACATATACACATACATACACATATATACATATATATATACACACACACACATATATATATATATATATATATATATATATATATATATATATATATATATATATATACACTTATATACATATATATATATATATCTATGCACATACAGCATAATTAACATAAACATATAATCACGTATATATCAATACTTATATCTAGCATAACACTATATAGTGCACGTGTATTTATGCATACTATATAAAATAATTTTAACCTTTAATGAATGGTAGCTTAGGTCTAAATATTAGTTTCACAGTGACGTTACCTATTCACAATACATTCAGTTTTACATTAGGTGGTTAAAGTTTTTTTATATAGTTTACAAATCTCGATGCCTTTATATGTAAAAAGATTTTTAAGCTATATAAAAAAAACTTTAACCACCTAATGTAAAACTGAATGTATTGTGAATAGGTAACGTCACTGTGAAACTAATATTTAGACCTAAGCTATCATTCATTAAAGGGTAGAATTATTTTATATAGTATGCATAAGTACACTGGTACTATATAGTGTTATGCTAGATATAAGTATTGATATATACGTGATTATATGTTTATGTTGATAATGCTGTATGTGCATATATATATATATATATATATATATATATATATATATATATATATATATATATATATATATATATATAAGTGTATATATGTATGTACATTTATGTATGGGTTTATATATTTATATATGTATATATATGTATATGTATATGCATATATGTATATATAGATGTATGTATCTGTATGTGTATACGTGTATATATATATATATATATATATATATATATATATATATATATATATATATATATATATATGTACATGTGTATATGTGTATATGTGTATATGTGTTTGTATGTATAAATATATATATATATATATATATATATATATATATATATATATATATCTATGTATGTATGTATATATGTATGCATGTATATATATATATATATATATATATATATATATATATATATATATATATATATATATATATATATATATATATATATATATATATATGTATATATATATATATACGTTAATCGTGTGTAAAAAAACATTTATATGTAAGTCTATGTATGTGTCTGTATATGTATACTAGTATGTGTACAGGTATGTATATGTCTATGTATATATTATGCATGTTTGTGTATGAATGCCTGTCTGTGTATACGTAAGTATATGTCTTTTTATACATTTATATATAGATGTATTTTATATATACACAGTTTTTTCTTATGTAATTATATAGATAAGGCTACTGTTATTCATATAAATAAACTGTATTGAAAGTAAAAATCAAGAATTAGCAGGTCACTAGAAATGACCTGTTTTAGCAGGTGTCTAATGAGGTCGGATCTCCATCCAGTAAACACCTGACCATAGCCCAGGTAGGTGGTATGGGATTGGCATTGTTCTGTGCGCCTCTATATGTATGTCCGTACGTTTACTTTCCCTATAAAATGTAAAGAAACCTCTCTCAATAAATCAGTCCTCTGAAGAAGTATCACGAAACTAGTCAGGACTTAATCGTACATTTCGTATTTTCATTTTCCCTGAGGTTCTTCTGCATATATATATATATATATATATATATATATATATATATATATATATATATATATATATATATATATATATATATATATATATATATATATATATATATATTTTATGGGGGGGTGCATTCTTATATGGGAAGTATTTTTGCACATTATCGATTGAATTTTTGCGATGTAGTGACTGTGGAAATTTAAGTTAAAACTTTGATGAGCATAAGAGGGAGGAGATTTCCAATGTCTTGTATTCTTCCAAAGAGTTTTGTGGCGAGTTTGCATGTTTATTTTGTTTGTTGGATGAGAGAGACAAGAGACAATAGCAGGACAACGTCCTAGAGACTGGCCACATGATCAGCGCCTAAGCTGGGGGTAAGGGAGGCCTATGAAATGGCTTTTGTTGACTAAGTAAGTGAGTCTATACGCTCCTACAAACTCGCCATTCATAGCTCACAAGGATGGCGAGTTTACAGATGCTATTAGAAACTATCTAGCAGAAACAAATCTCAAACCCCAGTCCAGCAGATAGTCAGATACGGATGTTTTGTCAACAAGTTAGTTTCACTGTTTAATATCAGCAAGTCTACAGTTTATTTCAAAATCTTCATTGGAATTTTACTGAACAGCTGTAATTTAGCTGTATTTAGTGACTGTGTAAACTAAATCTGTTAAACTTAATCGTTAATAAAAGTTAAAATACTATTTTAAGTAAATTCAAAATACTAGACCTATCCAACCAGATCTTTCAAGATTTGTTTCGGGCATATAACTGAGAATTCTTGCTGGAATACTTCATCAGAAATTAACTATCGGGAGAAATGCACTCTCTGTCTCTATATGCATTACAAAACAAGATTTATATTGGTGAAATATTTCAAGTTTTTTGCGGCCTGACTATATTCAATATGTATTTAAATTCCATCGTATTTTTCTATTTGGGTTTGCTCATGCCAAATTGTTGGGAAAAAAATGAATTACTTAAATGGTAAATGTATTCCTTATAAGGGAACAGTATTGATTTCCCGTCTTTATTTTCAACGATTGTTCGAGAGTATTCGAACAAAGGAAAGAAAACGGGAATTGTTCTCAAGTTGAATCAGACTGGAAGAGTCAGTAGAGCTCAAGTCGTTACACGATCATTTTCGGCCGCATCCCTGGATCGTGTGTTCCTTCCGTTAAAAAGTGAACTTATTTAGTTCCAACTGTTATCAAGTATCAAGTTATAGCAACTCTAGTGCAGGTAAGTTGAATAATAAAGAATTTACCCCTTATTTCATGTTAGTTAGATAATATTCTAACATTTTCGAACTAAATAATCATTTATTTATACCGTAAGACTTCAGTTTGCTTTTCGTCCTGTTGGTTGTCTTCGGCTATGACTCTGGTCATTGGACATAGCTGGGTTAGTATGTTGTCAGAACTATGCCTGAAAGAATGTGACAGGTTTTGTTACATTCATAAGGGGGGGGGGTGCAACCTTTGAAAGCATTAAAATTGAAGTGGAGCGATATTTTGTTTGTCCTAGGAGGTCTAGGCCTGATCGAGTTTTTGTGTTCTTGGGTAGCAACGATCTGGACGCTATCTCTAGTACTGCGGATGAATGGCAGGTAGAGTGCAGTTGTGAGGCCTTTGCGGAATTGTTGAAGAAATTTTGTCCTGATGAAAATTAATTTTTGCGCAAATAGAGGATAGGTTTTATTTCAATCACTTGGAAAGTTTTGACGCGTTGTGGCAGGACTTTAAAGCAAAGTCAAATAAATTCAACAAGTGGTTGAATAAATGGAAGGGACAGCATAGTCTGTTCATTGAAAGGGGTTAGTGGATTCTCTGACCCACGCCTTTATGCCAGGGATGGAGTTCATCTCAATTACGATGGAAATTTGAAGTTGGCGCAGAGAATGGCTGATATTTAATTTAAGTAAAGGCCTAAAATTAAAGTTAGTTTAGCTGTTCTAGTGTCAAATATTTACTTTTTTTTTGTCCTCTCTAGGCTCATTTGGTTTTTGTAATGTCAGGATTTTTTGTATACCTGTACTGCTGTTATTCCTAATAAGGAAAGGAGCAGTATCGGTCTTAATTTATACTGAATTAATTTAAGCTTAGGTTAAAGTAGTAGCCTTTTCATTAATATAACCTGTTGATTAGCCTAGTTTTGCTATTAGCATAATATGCTGCATTTTCATTAGGAAGTAACTGATGATAATTTGCTTTGCATTGACTTGATTAAGTTAAGTTTTAATTTTTCCTTTGGTAATTTAGTATTAGTTAAAGGTATTGTTCAAGATGGATGAGGCTGAAATGAAAAAGTTAATTAGAAAGAGGGCCTATGTTAAGGGTTTAATAAGTCTTGATGTTAGAAAGATTGACTCTTTAAAGGAAGATCAAATTAATGGTCATTTGTTGCAAGAATTCATTCACAAAATTGATGCTAATTTAGTAATAGTTGAGAATTTTGATGCAAGCATTTGTGAAATTATTGCTGCAGATGAACTAGATAGTATTATGCAAGCAGCAAGAGATTATCATTATGAAATACAGAATATTCTGTCTGAATTTAGAGTAAAATTTGATAATTTGCTTGGAGGTAAGAATACTCCTCAAAATAGTTCTAGTAAAATTGTAAAGTTGCCTCTCCCTCCTATTCAAATTCAGAAGTTTGAAAACGATGCAGCTAATCCATTTGCTTATTTTATCTTTAAGAAGGCTTTTAATAATGCTTTGGCTGGTATGCCTAACCTAACTGATGCTCAAAAGTTTATTTATTTAAAGGGTTATTTGTTAGGTGAAGCTTTAAGTGTAATATAAAACATTACAGTAGATGATGAGGGTTTTGATTTGGCTTTTAAGCAATTACATCTTAATTTTCTGGATCAAGGGAACATAATTGACCAAGTAATAAGTGAAGTTTTGAACACTTCTGAAGTAAACTCCCTTAGTGAAGTAGAATCTTTAGTTAGATCTTTGAATAATAAATTCATTGATTTGAAGGGACTTGGTATAGATCTGATTGAAGTTGATTCGGCTGCTCTGTTGCTAACTAGCAAAATTGTAAATAGGAAACTTCCTAGAAATTTTTGGATAGAACTTTCTAGAACTACAGGATCTTCTTATCCTAATTTTAACCAGTTGTTAGATAATTATCAGAGTATTATTGCATTCCTTAGTTTAGGTCATAATGAAAATTCTGATGCAAAACCTAAAGTTAAGTATGAAGGTAAAGAAGTTAAATTTGAAGGTAAAGACCGAAATTTCCAACAATCAAAGTTTAGTAATAGATCTACTGCTAGTAGTGACTTTAATAAAGTTCAATATAACAGTAAACCTTTAACTTCTGGTAGATGTAAATTTTGTAATGAAATTGGTCATAACTCTTCTAGATGTACTAGGTTTGATACTTTACAATCTAGGAAGAATAGAACTGAAGAACTAACTTTATACATTAAATGCCTGAGTGATAGGCATGGAGCCTCAGAATGTCCGGGAAATAAATCATTGTTACCTTATAGATGTTTTTCTTGTAATAAATCTAAACATCATGGAGCAATGTGCCCTCATTCTAGTAAGGATCTTGGTAAAAAATTACTAAGTTGTCAATCAGGGTCTGAAATATTTGTTCCCTTTTTTACCCTCAAAGTTGGTAGGGGTAGGAAATCTTTTAAATATTGTTTTCTATTAGACACTGGAGCCTAGTTTAATGTTATTAATAAACAAATTGTTGATAGCAGATTAGGTGATTATTGTGGTGCTCCTTATCTAGGTTAGTTTCTTCTTTTGGGTTGCCAGCTAGAGTTAGTGATGGATTTCACTTGGTAGCTGATTTAACAATGCCTCGTGGGAAAAAGACTAGTTGTCTGTTTTTTGCATTGGAGAATTTCAATCTTTCCATACAAATTCCTATGTTGCCTTCTGTAGTTAAAAATATGGAATCTGCTGGTTATTCTGTATGTAATAATTACCCAGGAACGAATTCTGAAATTGTAAATATATTAGGTATCCTAAGGAATGATATCCTTCAGGAATTTAATCAGTTAGATTTAGACTCTGTAGAGTTGTTTGATATTAAGGTTAGAGTAATTAAGTTGGCCAATGGGGTTATTCCATTTGATACAGTAGTCAATTTTGTTCATCCTTCACAAAGGAAGCTTTTTTGTAAGAGAATTGATTCCCATGAACCTTGTAAACCAGTAAGAGAGGTAGAGTCTTGTCCTAAAATTGATAGTAATAAAGTCTTGGAAAATAGACCAAGAGGTAATGGTAAAGCTAAATCTGTTAGGTTTATTCCTAATAAGGAATTTAAATATGTACCTGAATGTAACAGAGAATCTAGAGTCTTTTATAATTCTTCCCTTAATTTTGAGATTAAACAGAATTCTAAGCCTGATAAGAATAGGCTTCTAGAATTTGTTCCTCCTAAGCAACTTGGAAAACAGAAGTTATTAGTAAATTTTGCAGTTAATCCTGTAGGCTATAAGTTCGATCCGTTGAATGATATCTTTCCTGAATCTTGTGTAGAGTATGGACTCGACAATGTCTACAACTTAGAATCGATTGGGATCAAAGATGAAAATTCCCTTCCTTATGAAGACCAACAAGTTGCTGAATTTGCTAAATCAATTTCTTTTCATGAAGGACATTATCACGTCCAGTTACCATGGAAAAGGGATTTAATTGAAAAAGTCCCAAACAATTTAAAGATTTCTTTGGCAGTTGCTGAACGGATTTATTCTAAATTAGAAGATCAGAATATATCCTCTAAATTTGAAGAAGTTTTTGATAGACAGGAGGAGCTTGGCATTATTGAGCCTGTTAAAAATAGAGCCGCAGGTCAAGTATTCAATCCTCATCGTCCTGTCATCAGAAATGATGAAAATGCCACCACTAAAATCCGTCCTGTATCTAATTGTAGTGTAAAAGTGGGAAAAGCTTCTTCATTTAATGGAGCTGCTTTCCCTGGTATTGATTTGATGAACATCTTGTTGTCTTTGGTTTTGTATTTCAGGAATAATGATTGTGTACTTGTAGCTGACATAGTGAAGGCTTTTCTCCAAGTTAGTTTATCTTTAGAGTCTGATCGCAATAGATTTTGTTTCTTTAGAAAGATAAAGGGGAAGTTTGTTGCCTATAGGTATAATACCATAATTTTTGGATTTGTAAGTTCTTCCTTTATATTGAATTATATTATTCAACATCATTTATCTAGCTATAGAGGGAATGAAGTAGCTTCTCTGATTAAAGAAAAATTTTATATGGATAACTTAGTGCTCTCTTCTAATCAGGGAGCCCAGATGCCATTTATTATCAATTATATTAAGAAAATTATGAATTCAGGGGGGTTGCCTTTACGGGAGTGGGGTTCTAACATTCCTGCTTTGTTGTCTACTCTTGATGAAGATGAAAAGGTAGCTTCTTCTGAAATGAAAATTTTAGGATATATTTATGACTCTGACCAAGATACCTTACAATTAAAGGTTAAGCAATTGAACAAGGGTGCTTCCTCAAAGCGTCAGATTTTGTCAGCTTTGTCTTCTGTCTTTGATCCTGTTGGTATATTTGCACCTATAATGCTGCAGGGCAAGCTTATTATTCGTAAGTTGTGCCAGCAAGTTACGAACTGGGATGAAACAGCTAGTGCTGAAATTTCTAAACTATGGAGTAAATTTTGTAATTCTTACAGTGAAGTTAGTCAAACTTCTTTTTCTAGATAAACTTATAAAACTGATGCTCCTGTCAAGCTGTTTTTGTTTGCCGATGCTTCTAAGGAAGCTTATGGTTGTGCTATGTATGCTGTGCAAGGTGATCATAGTTCCCTGATATTTGCTAAGACTAAGGTTAGCGCTATTAAGGAGAAGACTCTCCCTACTTTAGAACTTTTGGCTGCTCAATTAGCTTTGAAGTGATTTGACTCTATTTCTGAAAGTAATCTATTAAATTGTGCTAAAATTGAAAGCATAACTCTTTTTATAGATAGCCAAGTAGTTCTTACTTGGATTCTAACTAATAGGCCTCCTAAGAGAAACACATTCGTAAATAATAGATTGAAGGAAATTTCTAATCTGTTAGATAGGATTTCTGATAGATTTTGTAGAGTTTCATTAGCTTATATTCTTTCATCTAGCAATCAGGCTGATTTACTAACTAAACCTTGTACTAGTAAGCAATTTCTTGAAAATTTCAGTCTTTGGATCAAAGGGCCTTCTTGATTGAATTCTCCTGACGAGTGGCCTAAGGGTGTTTTGGGTTGTATTCCTGATAATGTGAAGGGTAACTTAACTTCTCCTGTAATTTTCCCTAAAAATTAACCTCTTGTAAATATTAGTAATTTTTCTAGTTTTTCTAAACTTATAAGTGTAGTTTCTAAGGTATTTACTGTTGTACATAAGTTTAGGAAAATTCAAGCTGACCCTGTTGAGGCAGCTCCTAATTACCTTCTAAGGTTGGTGCAAGAGGAAGCTTTTCCTCTTAAATTATCTTATCTGAAGAATAGAGATTCTTCAGTTGAAGTTGCACCTTTAGTTAGGCAGTTCAATTTGTTTTTGGACGATAATGGTATAATGCTAACTAAACGTCGGATTGACAAAAATATTACTTTAAAATTTGATATTGTCAATCCTATTCTTGTGGACAAGAAGCATCATTTGACTCGGTTATTGATTTATTGTGCCCATTGTAAGTCTATGCATATGGGTGTGCAATCCACTCTTGGTTTTTTGTGCATGCATGGTTTGTGGATTGTAAAGGCCAGGCAAGCAGTTTTGTCTGTCCTGAAGGATTGTATTGTATGCAAGCGTTATAATGCTATCACAGTGAAGTACCCTTCTCCTTCTTCGCTTCCTTCCTCCAGGGTTAATTTGAGTGTGCCTTTTGCTCATACTGGTGTAGATTATACAGGCCACTTATGGTGAAGGAGGAAAAATGAAGAAATATTTAAGGTGTACATTGTATATTTTCACTTGATTTAATACAAGAGCTATACATTTGGAAGTAGTCCAGTCCATGTCAACCTCAGAATTTATATTGGCTTTCATTAGGTTTTCTAATAGGTTTGGTGTTCCTGTCGCTGTTTATTCTGACTATGCCAAATCCTTTGTACATGCTGGTAATATAATTGAACAGTTACTTACTTCTTCTGAGTTTGAGGAGAAGTTTAGGGGAGCTTCAATTTCACATAAGACTATCCTTGTATACGCAGTGTGGTATGGTGCTGTTTGGGAAAGATTAATTAAAACAGTGAAGCATTGCCTTTTTAAAACTCTTGGTAGATATACTCCTTCATTCTCTGAATTTGTCAGTTTCCTCTCTGACATTCAGAAAATTTCAAATAATAGGCCTAGATCTTGTGAAAATGAGTTAGATATAATTTCTTCTAATCATTTCTTGGTTGGTAGATTTATTCCTTCTTTAATGTATGGTGATTCTGAACAAGTTCCTGAGTGGGAGTATGGTGAGGAGGATGAGTATTCTTCTCTCCTTGCTCGTACTTTAGAAACTAGGGATGGACTTTACGAAAGCTTTAAGGAAAGGTGGCTTTCTGAATATCTATTAAGTTTGAAAGAAAAGGACAGATCTTCTTTTCAGCCTCCAAGAAAGTGGAAAAAGGGGGAAATTGCTCTCTTTAAATTACCTTAAAAATCTAGAACTTATGGGCCATTAGTTAGAATTGTTGAAACGTTCAGTGACGACGAAGAGGTTGTACGTACTGTTTGTATTGTTAAGCCTCATAAAACTGAAAGTGTAATTAATGTCAGTTTTTTTAATTCCTTTAGAATTATATTCTGAGCTTAATGATCCTAATTTATATGTTCAAATTGAACAAGAGGACAATGTTGGTAATTTTGAGACATATGAAATACCTGACACTGAAACAGCTTTGCCGGATGAAGTATCTACCAGGCCTACCCGCAGTACTGCTCTCGCCTTCAGAAACTTGATAAGAAACTTAGCTCGGGAGGGTAGATTGTAAATAATGATTTTTTCGTTTTGTAAGTTTTCTTTTGTTGTCGAGTTAATCTGTCAAAATGGTTCTTTGTGTAACCACTTTTCTTTTTGTTGTTTGGGGAAGATATAGAAATAGTCGAATTGACTAGTTAGGTCGTTCTTACTTTCTGTTTTGTTTTGGTGTTCGGTCATGGACGGAAAGTAATCTGAATGATTGCCATTTGTTAATATTAAATGTAAATGTTTAACTTTCCCCTTTTTGTATTCTAATTGAATTAATTACTTAAATGTTAAATGTATTCCTTATATGGAAACAGTTTTGATTTCCCATCTTTATTTTTCAACGATTGTTCAAGAGTATTCGAACAAAGGAAAGAAAACGGGAGTTGTTCTCAAGTTGAATCAGACTGGAAGAGTCAGTAGAGCTCAAGTCGTTACACGATCATTTTCGGCCGCATCCCTGGATCGTGTGTTCCTTCCGTTGAAAAGTGAACTTATTTAGTTCCAATTGTTATCAAGTATCAAGTTATAGCAACTCTAGTGCAGGTAAGTTGAATGATAAAGACTTTACCCCTTATTTGATGTGAGGTATATAATATTCTAACACCTTTATCCCTGACCTTATTCCTAAATACATTCTTTTATTAGCTTACTGTGCAGTCTGTATTAGATATTTCATAATGTTAACCATTATTTGCATTTAGATCTTTCCGGACTACACAATCCACCATGTAGTTAATTCTAATATTCTAACAGTTTCTGTGAAAAACGCTTAATATTACCAAAATTATACCAACATTGCAATACCAAACAATAATAATCGAAACACCATCGTCCTTAGGCCTAGACAAACTAAACGAAGAAGCAGATTCAACTTGCCAAGGCAAAATGGGAAAGCTTTTAGTTAAGACTGAGAGACCAAGATAACCCATATCAACCCACTCCCACAGAACTACAGTGACTTCCAATTACTGGTTTGGGAAGTTTCCAAAAAATCCCAACCTTGGAGGCTGTTGGTAAAACTTAAAAAAAGGTCTTAATGAATATTCAATAGATCAGTACATTTAATACACCTAACCATATAACGGAGATCCCCATACTGATAGTACCATGGAACTTTGAGATGCTATTCTGTCCTCAATCAGCAACTAAAGAAAAGGTTGCTGGTACAAAGTCTTAACTTCCATGGACATGATCCATAACAGCAAAATAGCCTGAGAAACTACTGATAAACTAAACTGAACTCGGAAAAGAAGCTCCAGCCTTGATTAGCTGCCGTAACCACCAACAAGATACTGCATCAACTTCTGCCTCACAACAAATAGCAGGGTTACCTAAAGAAAATGAGAAAGGACATGGACCGAATAATGCATGACAGAAACGGCGACTTTTTAATAAGTGGGATGAAGAGAGCAGGGTTAAATGAACAAATAACATCAGAATCAAAATAAACTGACCATTTGCTAAAGCAAATTGGTGAAGGGATTAGAACATTTGAATTAAGTAGTCTAACAAGGACATGAATGCAAAGAAAGGCTGCTGGTATAGAAGGCATAAAAAAAAATATAGCATTTCTGAAGCAAAACTAAAGTATGGCTTCTGTTGCTATTAAATTCATTTGCAACGATCAATCAAATCATAAAGATTTGTTGAAAAGCGAGAATAATCACTTAACTGAAAGCTGGGAAAGAACCACCATACCCCAAAAGCTATTGACCAGTATCCTTACTGTGTATACTGTACAAATAAAAACGAATAATGTTAGCCTGTATTCAACCGACTGTCTAAAAAAAAAAATTGTCAATAAACCATGCTGGCTTTAGACCAGGTTCATTCTGCTGTAGTGAGGTACTAAACCTGATGCAATACATTGAGGATGGATTTGAGAAGGCGCAAATCACCAGTGCAACCTTTGTCGTCGACCTTACGGACACATGTGGAAATGTAAACTATAGAACACTACTGTTGATAGTTCAAACTATATGGGATACCAACATACTCCACATTATTGAATGATTGCTCTCAAATCAGCGATTCATTGTAAAAATGGAGGGCATATAAAGCAGATTAAGTATGCAAAGCAACGGCCTTTCACAAAGGTCAGTGCTGGTGCCAATGCTATTTAACATCTATGGTATGCAAATGAAGAGCTGTGCCTTTTCACACAATTATACTCCTTCACTACCATCGTAGAAAGACTGTCTGGTGTTAAGACTACCCTCTCTACCTTCTAAAGTAAGTGGCAGCCCACTGGGATCACATTCTTCAGATCAAAACCTTAGAGAGGCAAATGGCAATGCTCTCCAGTGGGTTCGACATTGTCGCGATAAGATATGATAACTATGAATTATTTTAGACGTTCTATCACACGTGCGACGTAATCGTGGAAAGATATTCATAAATAAAAAGATTCAATAGACCTTAGAAGAATAAATTTCGTGTAAACGCCTATTTTGATATGTAGATCAGTGTACTGTATGTCTCGTTTCATAGTTTAAAGTAATACCTACCATATTGTCATTAATTTAATCTTATGTTATTTTACTTATGGTTACTAAATTATCATAGTTTATTCATTACATTTTTTTAATGGGCCTTAAATATCTTGGGGCCCTCAGCTTTGTAGCATATTGATTTTCCAATTAATGGTACAGCTTGACTTATGATAAGGATGGTTATGATATATAAGCCGACATTTTGAAGGCGAACCTTTACTGCCTTACATCTTTTCTATACACAGAATATCTCTTTATAGACTGAATTAAGGAGAATTGTCGCTTAAGAATTACGTAGTATATATATCTCGATCATCTTATTTTTCAAGATCTTGCAAGTATATATAATGAAAGATAAATGACACATGCATATTCATCTATGCGCAGCCATTAATCAGAGAGAGAGAGAGAGAGAGAGAGAGAGAGAGAGAGAGAGAGAGAGAGAGAGAGAGAGAGAGAGGTCAGAATCCATAAACAATGTATATTAAAAACTTTTGCGATCAGATATATCAAAGTATTTACTGCTATGCAATCATAAATTTCCTTTCAAAGTACTGCAGTTTATATATACTAGAATATTCCAAAAGACATTAACGTATTCATATCCGAAGAGAAAGAGTTTTTCCATATC